>NC_140175.1:27076815-27080373 GCF_963971535.1 Notolepis coatsorum | reverse complement strand
TGCACGATGAATCATCATCATCATCATCATCCATCATCATCATCATCATCATCATCACATCAAGGCTTTTGTATCTTACTGTATGTTAGGGAGGGGGGGGGGGGGGGGGGTTATCTCCTCCCCTCATCCTACCAGCCTGTCAGTCAAGCCTCACCCACTTCTCCTCCAACACAATCATCTCACTGCGGTCGCCTTAACAAGATCTCCCGTCTCCTGTCACTGCTGTCAGATCCATTACCTTTTTCTAATCAGCCACCTTTCCACACGTTAATTATCCAGGTCTAAGCCCAGGATCCAGGTGGGGGGGGGGGGGGGGGGGGGTCTGCCGTGGTCCTGACGATGACGGACAGACATTTGCATCTTTCTCATTTGTGGCTTAAAGGCAAGTGAGCCGGGGGAGACAGGTATCCTATATTAAGATGGATAGCGGGGGGAGGATGGAGGGGGGCGCGCACACACACACACACTCTACAGACCAGCTGATCATTCTCCTCACTTCTAGTATAATCACCCACACAGAGTCCACAAGGTCCACTGAGTCCAGTGTGGTGCTGGGAGTGACTACGTTCACTACTCTGAGTGTGGGAGTGACTACGTTCACTACTCTGAGTGTGGGAGTGACTATGTTCACTACACTGACTGTGGGAGTGACTATGTTCACTACACTGACTGTGGGAGTGACTATGTTCACTACGCTGCAGCCGCTCTGCCGTTAATTTCAAAAGCAGAAGTGGCAGGCGACTGATGACACCTATGATGACACCTATGATGATGCCTATGATGACACCTATGATGACACCTATGATGATGCCTATGATGACACCTATGATGACACCTATGATGATGCCTATGATGACGCCTATGACGACACCTATGATAACGCCTATGATGACACCTATGATGACACCTATGATGACACCTCTGATGACACCTATGATGACACCTATGATGACACCTCTGATGACACCTATGATGATGCCTATGATGACACCTATGATGACGCCTATGATGACACATATGATGACACCTATGATGACGCCTATGATGATGCCTATGATGACGCCTATGATGACACCTATGATGACACCTATGATGACACCTCTGATGACACCTATGATGACGCCTATGATGACGCCTATGATGACACCTATGATGACACCTATGATGACACCTATGACACCTATGATGACACCTATGATGACGCCTATGACACCTATGATGACACCTATGATGACGCCTATGATGACACCTATGATGACACCTATGATGACGCCTATGATGGCGCCTATGACACCTATGATGACACCTATGATGGCGCCTATGACACCTATGATGACACCTATGATGGCGCCTATGACACCTATGATGACACCTATGATGACACCTATGACACCTATGATGACACCTATGATGACACCTATGATGGCACCTATGATGACACCTATGGATGACACCTATGATGACACCTATGATGACACCTATGATGACACCTATGATGACACCTATGATGACACCTATGATGACACCTATGATGACACATATGATGACACCTATGATGACGCCTATGATGACACCTATGATGACGCCTATGATGACACCTATGATGACACCTATGATGACACCTATGATGACACCTATGATGACACATATGATGACACCTATGATGACGCCTATGATGACACCTATGATGACGCCTATGATGACACCTATGATGACGCCTATGATGACACCTATGATGACACCTATGATGACGCCTATGATGACACCTATGATGACACCTATGATGACACCTATGATGACACCTATGATGACACCTCTGATGACACCTATGATGACACCTCTGATGACACCTATGATGACACCTATGATGACACCTCTGATGACACCTATGATGACACCTATGATGACACCTATGATGACACCTATGATGACACCTCTGATGACACCTATGATGACACCTATGATGACGCCTATGATGACACCTATGATGACACCTATGATGACACCTATGATGACACCTCTGATGACACCTATGATGACACCTATGATGACACCTCTGATGACACCTATGATGACACCTATGATGACGCCTATGATGACACCTATGATGACACCTATGATGACACCTATGATGACACCTCTGATGACGCCTATGATGATACCTATGATAACACCTATAATGACACCTATGATGACACCTATGATGACGCCTATGATGACGCCTATGATGACACCTATGATAACGCCTATGATGACGCCTATGATGACACCTATGATGACGCCTATGATGACACCTATGATGACGCCTATGATGACACCTATGATGACGCCTATGATAACACCTATGATGACACCTATGATGACACCTATGATGACGCCTATGATGACACCTATGATGACACCTCTGACGACACCTATGACGACAGAATACCTTGAGCTTGGGAAGCCGCTTGATGGTCTTGAGGGGCCGGAGCACCCTGAGGACCCTCAGGGACTTGATGGTGTTGATGTCCTTGCCTTTAGTCCCCCTGTCAGCAGACGGAAAACAGTGTTAGCTCAGGTAGGGGGGGGGGGGTGATGGAAGATGATCGGCTCTGCGCACACACACACAAACCACATACACACCCAAATAAAATAAATACATATACACACAGACCAAATACATACACATACACACACACACATGCACACGCACATGCACACGCTCACACACACACACACACACAACACACACACACACACACACACACACACACACACACACACACACACACACACACACACACACACACACACAGATCCAACCATAATTGCATCCGATTCCGACCACACAATAATAAAGGCTTGTCAGGGTACATTCCGTAGATGTATTACTGGGAATATTCTGTTATAGGAATATAATATAATGTTAGTAGTCGAGTACATGCATGTGACTGAATGCCTTATTCTACAGGAAGACGCTGGCAAATAGGCAATACGGCAAACACCGGAGACGGGATCAGAGACGCACTGCGAATAAACCAGGCAATCACATGCTGTAAGTAAGAGGAAGGCACTTGTCTTCTGTAGAATAAACACATAGATTCTACATTTAAATATAGACAGTATAGGTAAAGGTGGCAGCTTCTTTGCAGGAACCACTGCTGTCAGTCGTGGCCGGTTGCCAGGGCAGGTGTTCTGCCAACGGGTCACAAAGCAGCGATTTAGAGGCTAGCTGTTATATATGATAATATATGGCGGGTGTCATCATCCACACCGACACGGCGATGACATTGGTCAAGGACATCACCGGAGGCATCGGAAATCGACCAATTACACGCAGGCAGACACAGACACACATTGAGGCTGGTCATACATTGGATAAGAGTAGCTCTCGGTTCTGGTTAGGCTCTCTGTCTGCAATCATGCTGTCTTTGGAAAAGAAACAACAACTAAAGAAAGTAAACTTGAGATAGGAGAGAGAGAGAGAGAGAGAGAGAGAGAGAGAGAGAGAGAGAGAGAGAGAGAGAGAGAGAGAGAGAGAGAGAGAGAGGGAGATAGATAGATAGATAGATAGAT
>NC_140175.1:27064315-27071815 GCF_963971535.1 Notolepis coatsorum | reverse complement strand
GAATACCTTATTAGCAGGCAGGTATGGGGCTGGCTCCAATTATGGCCAATCAAATCGGTTCCTCTCTTCTCCTATAAGAGGCGAAAATGTGGGGCGGCCGGGTAGCGCAGCGGACTAAGCGTCTGTCTACCACCGCAGAGACAGTGGGATCGAATCCGGCTGCCGCGGTGCCTCCGGCTTGGTCGGTTGTCCATACTGACACAATTGGCAGTGTCAGCGGGTGGAAAGCCGGTGGGGTGGGTCCTGGTCGTTGTAAACAGCGACTCCTACAGGTCGGTCAGGGCGCCTGCACAGCGAGGGAGGGAACTGGGGGAGGTAGTGTGATCCTCCCACGTGTTACACTTCCCCAGTGAGAGTCCTCGCTGTCAGGTGAAAAGAGGCTGCTGGCTGTCTCCACATGTATCGGAGGAAGCATGTGATAGACTTCAGGGCTCCCTAGACCGGCAAGTGGGGGGCAAATGCGCTCAACGACCAGGAAGGGGTGGGGGGAATTGGCATAACGACAAAAAATTGGGATGGGAGAAAAATACAGAAAAATAGGAGGAGAAAAAGTAGACGGCCTGACGGCCTTGCACCTGACGGCCTTGCACCTGACGGCCCTGCACCTGACAGCCTTGCACCTGACGGCCTTGCACCTGACGGCCTTGCACCTGACGGCCTTGCACCTGGCGGCCTTGCACCTGACGGTCTTGCACCTGACGGCCTTACACCTGACGGCCTTACACCTGACGGTCTTACACCTGACGGCCTTGCACCTGACGGCCTTACACCTGACGACCTTACACCTGACGGCCTTACACCTGACGGCCTTACACCTGACGGCCTTACACCTGACGGCCTTACACCTGGCGGCCTTGCACCTGACGGCCTTGCACCTGACGGCCTTACACCTGACGGCCTTGCACCGGCACCAAAACAGAGCCCAAGCTGTTCAGACTCTTCTCAACCCTTTTAAATGAGAAAAGGTCTATTTCACTTCAGTTCACTTTACAGACATAAACAAACCTTTTACGACCACAGAAAGTACAATTAAAGACTCACGTCTACCTGTGGTCAAGAGCTCAGCCAATCAACTATAGTAGGGAAAGAAAGTCTCCATACGGTACCTTCGTGTTCTGTCCTGGTGGTGTGCCTCTACATTTTGTTAACGTAATAATTTAGAAAAATAAACTATTTGTGTCATTTGATTTGTGTCATTTGACTTGTGGGCCAGGGATCCTGTGGATCCCCAGAGCAACGTGTCTGGGTCTCCTCTCCTCTCCCTCTGATGGAAAACTGCAGATTTTTGCTGTTTAGAAAATTGCAGTAATCAATACAGTAAGGGATGCACTGGTATATTTCTATTGGATTCTGGGGTTTAAAAAGTTAAATTAGAAATCAATACATTTCTCCTTTAATTGACATGGTTGTGTTCTTTGGAATGTTGTAACCCCCCCCCCTACCCCAATGATACCACTTGACTGTTAAGATGAAGCTTTTTTAAATCTTAACCTGTTTTGTACCTGCATGTGTACTAAAATTATAACGCCCTAGATTGGCTGATAATGGTACCAGGTACCAGTATCAGCCTCAAAGATCATATCAGTGCATCTCTTGTCAATATCGATTTTTTGTTGATGATGTTGTTGTTGTTGATGTTGTCGTTGTTGTTTATTTTGCACAGCCCTAACTGTACATGCATGCATATTTGAGCTGATCATACTCATCAAAATGCATCACGGAAATGGAAAATGTAACACAAACACTTGAGTAAAACAAAGAGACTAAAACGTCAATGGGAACCCGGTTGGGGATGACTATAGTTAGTTATATGAGAAGAAACCACAAATATGACATCTATTCATATCCACATATACAGCCGATCAGTCCAGCTGTGAGAAGACGGCTTCAGACATGCCTATGAGACATAAGCCTATATGAGACATGCATAGGAACAATTGACCTACAGTATCTCAACAATGAACACAGTATGTTTGAGGGAAGCAAACGTTTGTGATTGAAGGATCAAGAAAAGAGGGGCGGGGGTTTTGAGATAGGTCAATAGGCAACGCTGGCTCAGAAGGATAGAGAGAGAGACAGGACAGCCGGTGAGAGAGGATGGCCAGGCAGACAGACAGGATGATAGACAGACAGTCATAATGAAGACAGCTATAGGCGAGACGAGCAGACAGGTAGATAGGCATAGAGGACAGGCGTTACCCCATTAGACTCCTGAAAGCGATCCAAGCAACACAAGAAAACGACAGAAGAAGAAAGCAGAGGACAGGAGAAGGAGAAGGAGAAGAAGAAGAAGACAGAGTCAAACAACAGATAAAATCAGACAGAAGCATCAATCCACAGTGGGCTCAGAAAGAGAGAGCAAACGTTGTATAGCGACAGAAGGGGAGATAAGGCTATAGAAGGCAGCGACACACACAGGTGACACGGTTCTTTGTGTTCTGGGAGACAGATTCCATCTGGAGTAGACCACTGCTGGATGAGCCTGTTCCTTCTCCCATCACCCCGGAGTGTGTGTGTGTGTGTGTGTGTGTGTGTGTGTGTGTGTGTGTGTGTGTGTGTGTGTGTGTGTGTGTGTGTGTGTGTGTGTGTGTGTGTGTGTGTGTGTGTGTGTGTGTGTGTGTGCGTGCGTGCGTGCGTGCGTGCGTGCGTGCGTGCGTGCGTGCGTGCGTGCGTGCGTGCGTGTGTGTGTGTGTGGTGTGTGTGTGTGGCTATGTCTATGTCTGTGTGGGAATATGAGCACGGTGTCGGTGTGTGTGTGTCTACAGTATCTGTTCCTCTATCTGTCGGTCTGTGTGCAGTGTGGTACATTACAGCTAGACCACTTGATAGCTTTCACATCCCACCAGGCCACAGAGAGGAGGAGGAGGAGACGGAACAGCTGCTCTGTATTAGCAGTAAGAGGAAGCAAACGCTCCCTCCCTCTCTCTCATCCTCCCTCTGTCATCCTCCCTCTCTCATCCTCCCTCTCTATTCCTCTCCTCTCTCCTCCCACTCGCATCTTCCCCTCTCTCATCCTCCCTCTCTTATTATCCCATCTCCCCCTCCCTCTCTCATCCTTCCTCCCCCATCCCTCTTCCATCCCTCTGTCATCCTCCGTCTCTCTTCTCTCTCTCTCTTCCATCCTCCTATCATCTCTCCTCTCTCTTCTCTCACCCATCCCTCTCTACATCCTCCTCTCTTCCCTCTCTCTCCTCCCCTCCTCTCTCTCTCCTCTCTCATCCTCTCCCTCCTCTCCCTCTCTCTCCCTCCCTCTCTCTCCTCTCTCCTCTTTCTCATCTTCTCCTATCTCTTCCTCTCAACCCCCATCTCTCATCACACACACACACACACACTCTCTCCCCCTCCCACTCTCATCCTCCCCTCTCTCATCATCCCTCTCTCCCCATCCCTCTCTCATCCTCCCCTCTCTCATCCTCCCGCTATCCCCCTCCCTCTCTCATCCTCTCCTCTCACCCCCCTCTATCCCCCTCCCTCTCTCTTCCTCTCTCCCCCTCCCTCTCTCACCTCCCTCTCTCATCATCCCCTCTCTCATGCTCTCTCTCTCTCCCTCTTTCCCTCCCCAGCCTGACCTCATACTCATTAGCCAGACCGCACACAGCCCATTAGCCCCCACAGAGGGAGGGTCTGTTGTGTTTACGCAACAGTGAGAGATGCACTTGGAGAGAGAGAGACATTTGGGCGAAATAACCCCAGGCTGTGTATCTACGAAGGCCCTGAGAGGTAATGTGGAGTGTAGCTGTGGGGAACACAATCTGGGCTATTACAGGGAACGAAAGAGCTTCTAAACGGGGTTATGTATGTTCACAAGGGCCGCCAGCAGGGGGAGCCAGTGTGTGAGGGGAACCTGAGGATCACACACATGGGCTACTGATGGTCATTACATGTGTAACCCTTTCACTACCGCACTACATAATGTTAACCCTTTCACTACCGCACTACATAAGGTTAACCCTTTCACTACTGCACTACATATGGTTAACCCTTTCACTACCACACTACAGACGGTTAACCCGTTCACTACCACACTACAGAAGGTTAACCATTTCACTACCGCACTACAAAGGGTCAACGCTTTCACTACCACACTAGAAAGGGTCAACCCTTTCACTACCACACTACAGAAGGTTAACCCTTTGTAGTGTTGTAGTGAAAGCATTGACCCTTTGTAGCGTGGTAGTGAAAGGGTTAACATACCCCGTTACGATACCAAAGGACACACTGTTGTCCACTAGCGGATACTAGCAATAGTACTGAGCAGAAGTATAGAACTGAACAGTATCGACCCGGTGACGGCTGTTGTTTACAGTGAGCCCACCGACATTTAATTCCGTCGCCTCCTGCAGTAAACAGCGTATTATTGACTTACGAGCAGGCGAAGGCCACCAGAGCACCGCTGACCACGATGAAGTCCAGAATGTTCCACAGGTCGCGGAAATAGGCGCCGGGGTGGAGGAGCAGGCCGAGGTCGATCATCTGGTGAAACACAGAGACGACGGAAGGACAGGACAGAGGGTGCACATCACATTAGACATTAGATCCCATAGCTGTGAAGAGAATTGGGATGGTATCATATATAGATAAAAAAAAAATTATCCTGCTCAACTGGAACAAACAAAGACGTCCAACAGTTTAAAAAGATTCTCCAGGACACTTTGCAACTGGAACAGCGTATGTATACCTTGAGGAACAAGGAGGACGTCTTTCTTAGAACTTGGGAAGCCTTCATGGACCTCTGACTATCCACCAACATCAGTGTGTCATGCCTTGATGTAATGTGACCATAGAAATGTGATTTTATTATATTTCATTGTATTTATTTATTTTTAATACTTTTACTTTAATACTTTTAATACTTTTTACCTTTTACTTTTTACTTTTATTATTATTTATCATTGTACAAATAAAAACAATTAAAAGATAATTGAAAGAACAGAGGTTGTATACCTGTACGTTACAATGGAACCCTTACTGTTAAAAGATTTTTTTAAAGAAGAGACTTTTAAAAGATAAACTAAGGTTTACATTTTTTATTTAAAAGTGTGTAGAAGCACACACAAACACACAATGACGTGGGATAAGCATTTAAATGTAGCGGTCAGGTCTACAAGGTCCGCATTGCCAGACCATTCCGTGTAATTGACTCAGTTGTGATTGGACGATCAAGAAAAGAGGGCATGGCTTGAGAGAGGTCAATTGTATGTGGTTGAGTCTATCCAGTCTTCATTTCAAGTGAAGCCCCAGTCCTGCTTCTCATTGGTTTATACAGATCTTAAACACACAGCCTAATTAGCTTGGTGCTCAGGGCATGGACTTTATTTGGACATTGTGTATTTAGAGCTTTCGACAGCTCCCTGCCTGGAGCAGAGGAGGCAATTACAATTACAAGGTGGAGTACTCTGCCGGTACAGGTGAAGTCCACAAAGAGTTTTCTTTTTTCTATTTATGTAAGTCTTTATTATATATTTTTTATTATAATTTTAATTTCTTAGTTTTCCTTTTCTTAAAAAGTGAACATTATCCTTGAAAATGTGATAAAAAAAAAGTATCACAAAAAAAAAACTTTTCACATTCAACATACCGTGATAATGGGCGGGATCGCCCCCTGAGCGTCAGCACAGTGTGTCATCACTGATAAGGGATGTAATTCCGTGAAGCTGATTAGCAACGTGACGGAACAACAACAACTCGCCCGCGACGCCGCGCTGTTGTCTTCCGACGGCACCGAGAGACCAAGCTGTGTCTGTGTCTCCTGCCCACCTTGAGCTACGGCCTCCGTTCACGACGCAAATCAAATCGGAGCTGATGGCCGGGAGCGCCGTGCCAACCTCTTGGTATTCTGAGCGTGGCAGGCAACATTTTTACAGCTCTCTCTCTTTCTCTTTCTCTTTCTTTCTCTCTCACTCTCTCTCACCTTAATCACCATCTCAAAGGTGAAGACTCCTGTGAAGACGTAATCCAGGTACTTCAGGTACTGCAAGCAGGGGAGTACAGGGTAAAGATCCAGCGTTAACATGATACAGTTGTTTTTAGAATCTCTTCTGAGTCAACATGCAAATGGAGCCGATCTCATGCGGAGTGTTGCTCCTCTGCGATCTGTCAGGAGTCTCGGGCCCTGTCAACGTGTCTCTCCCTCAGATGTACACAAAGACACATGGTACACACACACACACACACATGCACACACACACACACAGACACTATACACACACATGCTTAAAAACATGCGCGCGCACAAACACACACGCACACACACACACACACACACACACACACACACACACACACACACACACACACACACACACACACACACACACGCACACACACACACACACACACACACACACACACACACACACACACACACACACACACACACACACACACACACACACACAGACAGCCCTCTGAAGCTCCAGCCACTCATGTTTATTCTCTCTGAGCCTCCAACTAGAATCCTAATCGGTTCCGCCTGTCTTTCAAGTCAGGTTCTCTGCAGTCTCAGTGGTTTGTGTGTGTGCGTGTGTGTGTGTGTGTGTGTGTGTGTGTGTGTGTGTGTGTGTGTGTGTGTGTGTGTGTGTGTGTGTGCGTGTGTGCGTGCGTGCGCGCGTGCGCGTGTGTGTGTGTGTGTGCGTGTGTGTCTCCTCTCCATCTCTCTCCTCAACATGCACAAACTGTCAATCAGACCTGATGAACCAGCCACACAGCTGGAATAAGGGATGTGTGTGTGTGTGTGTGTGTGTGTGTGTGTGTGTGTGTGTGTGTGTGTGTGTGTGTGTGTGTGTGTGTGTGTGTGTGTGTGTGTGTGTGTGTGTGTGTGTGTGTGTGTGTGTGTGTGTGTGTGCGCGTGTGCGTGTGTGTGTGTGTGTGTGTGCGCGTGTGCATGTGCAGGGTGCCATTAGTAAAAAAGAAAAAAACGGTGGGGCGTTATTTTTTTTTAATGTAGGCCATAAAAATATCCATAGTAAATTCACACATCTCATAAAACAATGCAACAGAAAGTCATTTTCTGTTTAATTTGATTGTTGTTTCCATTCTTCTAAATCGAGGGATTTGCCCTAAAGCACTTGCAAAGAGATGAAATGAACGTATTCTCAACACGTATTTTTACTTTCAAACGTATGGTTTCTGAAATATAATGCAATGGTTTGCTGCTCCCTTCCCATCTTGCAGGGTGACCGAATGCGGGACAGCATGTCAATTCTGCGGGACAGTAAAGTAATACTGAATAGCCTACAATATGTAACAGTGAGGTTTACATAATGTATAAAGCATGTAGATGAATGAACTAAGTACAGTAGGCTAAGTAGGTCCACATGGCTAAGCAGTAGCAACAAAGATGCTCTCTCAAAACACACATTTGTTAAATCTGAGACACGGTTTTCAGCACCATGGAGAGAGAGCCGTGCGCCATATAGGCCTTTGGAGGGATTGTATTTCTTGCTGGACCTCACTGCTTAGAGCCTTCTGACCAAGAGGATGTTTATAAAACGCTTGGCT
>NC_140175.1:27054315-27059315 GCF_963971535.1 Notolepis coatsorum | reverse complement strand
GAACATGGAGCTGTGTGACTTACGGGTTTGTCTGTCCGAAGACGAACATGGAGCTGTAGGGCAGGATCTGTTTGGGGCCGTTAGCCGCCTGCTCCTCCAGCTGCTTCTTCTCCTCACTCGCCAGCAGGTTGTCACAGTCTATGTTGTTCACTGGCACACACACAGAACATATCACTTATACATGTATAACTGCATGCATTGCATACTAGGGCTGTCCCCGACTAAGGATTTGTATAGTCGACTTTGATTGGCCAAAATTTGCCGATAGTCGACTGGTTAAAGATTTTAATTATATATATATTTTTTTATCATTCCATTTGGGCTGTGGGGGGTGCTTAATGTCTGAAGGAGTCCACTGAAATATTCTTGTCCTCTGCGAAAGCATGCAATTGGTCCACTGATGGATAGTCTAGTGACTCTAGCGTGTTCATTAGATGGGTGAAATCCTCTTTCAGTGCCTCTGTGCCCGTTTCTTAGGCAGTTAGCCTCTCTGGTATGCGCACCATAAGCGTTAGCCACGCTTCTAGGCCTCTTTGCTTTTGGAAAGAATGATTAAAAAAAGAAATATTATATATATATAATATTTTTTTTTTTATATATATCATAGCACCTGAGGAAGCGATAGCGAAACGCTTTGTGCAACAATAAAAAAGCAAAAACCAGTCCTGTGGAGTGTGCGGTCCCTTCTTTCCCTTGAAGGTATTCTCCTTTTAGTTTATATATCACTCTTGCGCTGACCTGCACCTCCAGTCGGGGTCCAACCAGATGTGCACAAGTCTTATTTAAGTTTAATATATATATATATATATATATATATATATATATATATATATATATATATATATATATATATATATATATATATATATATATATATATATAAATTGCATTCGACTAAGAGGTTGGCAGTCAACTACGGCTGCTTTCGATCGATTAGTCGACTATTCGACTAATCGGGGTCAGCCCTAATGCATGCACATTTACGGTGAGTTGCCTGGTTCTCGCTCCGTGGTCGGGGTATTGTACTGGCTGTAATTCGATTGTGGTACAGGGCTGGAGTAGCCCATTTCACAAGACTCAGGATTACATATACAATAGTCAGTCATTTCCCTGAGTGCGGTTCATATTGAATTTCATACACAGTAGCAACCTTGCCAACCCTGCCCTCGGTGGTAATGTATAATTGTATGCATTGTTAAACTGTTTTGTATGCAAACGCCTGTGCACTGAGTGTGTGGTTCACCTTGTACTGGGTTCCTATTGCGCAGACCCCCCTCCCCAAAGTGAGTTTCCATAATTGCGTATTATGTGTATAATATTATGGCAGGGTAAACGTAACATCACTCCACAAAAACATTGTAAACTGGTGTTAAATGTACTCATAGAGTTAAATACACACTGGGCCTCATTTATCAAAATGTCCTTTTACTTTATCCTAAATTATTTCATACAACCATTTAGGGGTGGATGGTATAAACGGTATACGGTATAAACGGTATGAATTTGTGCTACGGTATGGATTTTGACTATACCTTCATACCTTGTGACCGGTAGACTAGAGCAGCTAGTCACAGCAGTAGCAATGACGTTAACGTTACTTGACGATTCACTCTACGTTTGCAGTGGTCGTTGCATAGTGTTTAATTGTACTCGTTTTTATCCACTTGCTCACAGACCTTGCCTTATAGTTTTGACATTTCAATTTGGCTAAGGAGGCTGAGAGGAGACTTGCTTTAGCGCAGCAACGGGCTAACGTTAGCCGCTAAGCTTACGTTTTAACGTGACTCCGTGGCACCAGTTCCATTAGTGAGGAAAGGGGGGGGGGTATTGGCTTGACAATAGAGGTTCAAAGATCACATTTATTGGCTATTTGTTTCTTTATATCGCTTTATCCATCAGGCTGCTCCCGTTTCCAACTCTGTGTTGACAATGACATCCTTGTGTGACATCATCAACTACGGCAACTTAGGACGCTCAAACCTCAAACTCAAACCTATTACATCCCGCTCTCTCGCTCTCTCTCTCTACGTTGTCAAACATGTACACTGAAGTTAAGTTATGTTGGAGTTTTATTGTGTTTGAGGGAAAGAAACCTCCTTTCCTGCTGTAGTTTTTTTTTTCACTTTGTGCCGCTTGATTTTATTGTATTTCATGAAAAAAGTGTTTTTCAGAGATGGAAGTAACTTGAGAAATGGTTTTGCATTTTTCTATTGCATTTCTGCACAATAAATGTTCTTAAAATACCTCTAGGTACCTACTAGGTGAAATATGTCCTACTGACTGGGTATATAAATGTCAGTACTGACTGGGTATATAAATCCATCCAGTCCGGTACTACCAGACTGACCAACAGCCTCTATCCACGGGCTGTCAGGCTGCTCAACGATCAACATCAACTTGCCCCCCCCCCCTCCTCGCACCCCCCATCCCCGGTGACATAACTCCCACTTCTACATTACAACAATAAACTGTGAACCGGACTTGCATTGCTGCACTATACACTATTCCACCCATTGCAAGCCAACGCCCCCCCCTCCATCCATTAACTCAACTGGACTGTCACTGTATTATTTATTTGCACTAGCACTATTGCACTTGGGACATTGATGTTATATTATTATTATTATTATTGAGGACATTGGGAAATTGATATTATATTATTATTATTATTGATATTATTATTTTGCACATGCTATATTCAGTATGTTTGTATGCCAGTGGTGATGCTCTGAACAAAATTTCGTTGCACCAACAATGACAATAAAGACTCTATTCTATCCTCTATTCTAAATGTCAGTACTGACTGGGGATGGTGGTGGTGTCTCCTGGCGGTCCGGTGATGGTGACGGGGATGTGGACGGTGTTGCTGTTCAGGCCGGCCTGACTGGCCCGGGTGGAGTTCCTCTGGTTGTCCGCGTCCTCCTGCTTCTCCCCGGGCCTCAGGCCTCCTGCCGAAGGCTGCTGCATGGGACTAGAGGCCGGGCCGTCCTCCTCCCCATCCACCTGTCTGTCCCTGGGAAGTCATGCAGTTTCATAATAAAACACAAGATACTTGTGCCATAATGATAAGGATAAGTGTTCAATGAAGAAACCCAATCCCCTTGCCAAACATCTATCCTGTGTGTGTGTGCGTGTGTGCGTTCGTGCGTGCGTGCGTGCGTGCGTGCATGTGTGCGTGCGTGCGTGTGTGTGTGTGTGTGTGCGTGCGTGCGTGCGTGCGTGCGTGTGTGTGTGGGTGGCAGGGGGGGGTACAAGGGTAAGGGATGTAGGGTAAGGGGTGTAGGGGTATAGGGAATAGGATACAAACCCGGTTTAGGGTAAGTGGTGCAGTGGGTGCAGCAGGAGGAAATGGTTCAAATGAGAGCTCCAGGTATTGACCATGCTGACGCTACATCCCCTACCACCACATGGCCCCCCACAGTGGCCGGCCACCACAACCCAACGTGTAGATAGATATAGGCAGCAAGAGCCATAGCGTATCACCAGGGTTATCAAGTGGGCACCTCCCCCCTTCACTGGGTGTACGCTATGTTCAGACAAGATGTACGCTGTATGTTCATCGGTCCTCTTATCTATAGCATCTACATGTGGGCTGTGGTGTGTTGTTCGAGTGGATGTCTCTCGTTAATGCAGTAGTTCTGACCTGATGTGTCCCGAGGCTTTAGCTGCGTCCTTGTCTCCGCTCTCCTCCCCGTCCAGAGTGGACTGGGCTCTGACCATGCGGGAGCGGTGCCTCCTCCTCTCTCCGTTACTCTCCCCACCTCCTCCTCCTCCTCCTCCTCCTCCTCCTCCTCCTCCTCCTCCTCCTCCCTCCCTGTGTCCTCTCCCCCTGCGCTCCCCCCGCGCCCCGTTGGCCAGCAGGGCTCCGTTGTCGTCTCTCGCCGTCTGCCGG
The DNA here is from genome assembly GCF_963971535.1 of Notolepis coatsorum. Classification (NCBI taxonomy): domain Eukaryota; kingdom Metazoa; phylum Chordata; class Actinopteri; order Aulopiformes; family Paralepididae; genus Notolepis; species Notolepis coatsorum. The sequence goes on along the minus strand of NC_140175.1, from coordinate 27,055,423 downwards.
TGAGCGTGGTGATGCCGGTGTTCCCTCTCCTCCTCCCCCGCGCCGTTCGCCGACGCCGCCTCCTCCGGGGAGCCGCCCCCGTGGTGATGGCGTCTGTGTCCCCCCTGCCCATCGTCCCGGCTGTGGCTCCTCTCCCCCTTGCTGCCCTCCTTGGTGGCCCGCTGGCCGCCGTCGGGGTGGTTATCCCTGCCGCGGCTGTGGTGCGTGTGGTGCCTGCCGCCCCCCCCGCGGCCCTCCCCCCCCGCCTCCCCGTTGCTCTCCCCGTTGTTCCTGTCCCGGTGGCGGTGGTGTTTGCGGAGGTGGGCGGCGTGGTGGTGAGGGTCTCCCGCCGCCGCGTCCGGCCTGCTGGGTTCTTCTCCCGCCTCCTCCTCCCCCCCGTCGCCTCCCTCGGGGGGCCGGGGCTTGTTGTCCCCGTTGTTGGCGGCCTCCACCACGAGGGGCCGGTCCAGGTGGGTCATCATGTCGGGCCTCAGGTGGAGGGCGGAGGAGACGCGGAGGCGCTCCTCGGGGTCCAGCTCGTTGAACAGAGCCTCGCTGCTGGCCCGCAGGTTGTGTCGCCGCAGCTGATTGGTCCTCTGCTCCCACACAGACATGATGGACTTGGCAGAGCGCTGTTGTTCCTTACTACACACCGCACGCACACACGCACACACGCACGCACACACAGACGCACACACAGGCGCACACACACAAACACACACACACACACAGGGATCACATACACAGACAGTATACACGAGACAAGGGTAAGATTAACAGTGAGAGGAGGTGCATTCTATCTTTTTTTTCCCCTTCTCACAACTTTGATGCTGACATTTAAACGGCTGAGTTTAAATAATCATCATCGTCCATATCATCCGTCGTACAACCATCTTCTGTTGACAAAGGTCTTAGACGTTGGACTTATCTTTATCTTTAATTTTTGTAATCATTATTATTATGTATTTATTTATTTATTTATTGACGTATCTATTTGTTTTCAAATCACATATCATCAATTCTCTAGTCCCAATAAGGCAGCAGACACAAGATGGTCTTCAAGGATGCGGAAAAACACAGATGGTCACCATGGTAACCTCGTCGTTTACCATGCTTGGGTGTCAACATG
>NC_140175.1:27044315-27049315 GCF_963971535.1 Notolepis coatsorum | reverse complement strand
GGTTGTCTAGCTGCTACAAGACCCTCCCACTATGTCACTCACAGGCTCGTGCGGCAGAGGAGAGGGTCAAAGAAACGGGGAAATGGAGCGTCTCGGATCGTATAATGGAATCCCTGACTCATTCCTACAGGAAGCCATCTTCGCTTGTGGAAGCAGTAAAACGTACAGTATGTGCTAGATAATAACATTCGCTCGCGGCGACGCTAAATATACTTATTATATCTTATTGATGACTTTGTGCAAAGGGTGGATAGGCCAAGAGAAAACACTTAAGTCAACCACGTTATGATTGACGGCATCGATTGACAATTAGTGGCCTGTATTGATCTAAGGATGGACGGCGATGCAGACTTGGGTGTGTCTCCCATCCGTCATCACCTCTTCCACTATTGGACAAGGAGATATCAGAGGGAATCTGACGTCTCAGGGTATAATCAATAGGGCTGGGTATCATCTGGGTATCAACTGAACATTTTCGACAGTGTCATTCGATACCAAATTTAGTTATCACAGCATTTCTCGATACTCAATATAGTATTGAAACAATTCGATCAATATCATAAAAGTATTGTGTTTCGATACCCAGCCCTAATAATCAACATTGTAAAAACCAGGGCGGCTGAGTGGCGCAGTGGGCAAGGCGCTCGCCACTAGGAGATACTGGTATCGAGCCCAGCTCTCTGCATTGCTACCGGCTTGGCCGGTCGTCATACTAACACAATTGGCAGTGTTAGAGGGTGGGAAAGCCGGTGGGTGGGGATTGGACGTTGTGGACAGCAACTCCTACAGGTCGGTTGGTGTGCCTGCGCAGCAGAATCAGGAAGCAACGGGGGCTGCAGTGAAAAGATGTGACAGGCTGCCTCCTCGTGTACCGGAGGGGACACGTGATGCAAGGCTTCTATCCTCACTACAGCCGACCAGTGGGAGGCATAGTCTAGCAACGTTCAAGACAGGGGAGGGAAGAATTGGAATCACGGAAATTGGAATGGGAGAAAAATAAGGAGAAAAAGTGGATAAGAAAATGTATTTAAAAAAAACATTGTAAAACCACAGGGGTACTGTGATAACTGAGATAACTGTGTAAATGAGGGAAGATTCAGAGGACACACCCATACATATACACACACACACACACACACACACACACACACACACACACACACACACACACACACACACACACACACACACACACACACACACACACACACACAATACATTATAAATACTCAAACATGCAGTATAAATACATGCAAATTATAGGTACACACACAGACACACACACACACACACACACACACACACACACACACACACACACACACACACACACAATACATTATAAATACTCAAACATGCAGTATAAATACATGCAAATTATAGGTACACACACACACAAACACACACACACACACACACACACACACACACACACACATACACATACACACACACACACACACACACACACACACACACTCACACTATATTATAAATACTCAAACATGCAGTATAAATACATGCAAATTATAGGTACACACACACACACACACACACACACACACACACACACACACACACACACACGTCCAAATGGTGAACATACTCATAGTGAAAGCTTAGAACACGCTCAGCAGATGGGCTGAATCACAGCAGAGCAGAGATGGGAAGACAGTGGAGAGAACCACTGATCATAAGGGTTCCAGTGTCTGGAGGGGGACAACTTACGCACCATGCCTGGGCCCTTCCAGTGTCTGGAGCAGGACAACTTACGCAGTGATGGAGATGTTGGCTGCTGATATGGGGCTGACCTCCTTCACCTCCATGGCCTTCTGCAGGGCAAGCTTCTTTTTGGCTGCCTCCTGCTGCTGCTCTTCATCCTGGCCAATGAGGAAGACAGATCAAATGACTGGGGGGGGGGGGTGCAAAAGGTTTCTGCTCAGCCGTCAGAGAAAGAGAAGGCTGTTTATCAGCGGTGGAGAAATTAATAAGAGAAGCGACTTCAAGGCTGTAACAGGCCGCCGTCAAATAAAATGAGAGGAAGAAGAAGAATGGAAGATTCAATAAGTGTGTCTGTGGTGACGCCTATACCTTGGTGAGCTCCTGCGCGTTGGCGAGATTATCAACAGCGATAGCCAAGAACACATTTAGGAGTGTGTCTGAATGAATCCGGGGCTCAGGGAAATAAATGCAGTAGGTGTAGTGGTGGCAGTACAGTGTAGCACACTATCTTTCTTACGTCGGGATGCAAAGAGGACGCTCAATACCTCAAACAATTAGAGTGTCCACATCATATCACTCATTCAAGTGCAGGGTTAAGGAATGGCTCATTGATAACCAGAATTGTCAACACTGAGGCGTCTGTGTGTGTATGTGTGTGTGTGTGTGTGTGTGTGTGTGTGTGTGTGTGTGTGTGTGTGTGTGTGTGTGTGTGTGTGTGTGTGTGTGTGTGTGTGTGTGTGTGTGTGTGTGTGTGTGTGTGTGTGTGGATATGGTGTGTTTGTCTATGTCTGGGTCTTTCAATATGTCATGATGTGCTCTGTCCTTGTGTGTCCATGACTGTATTGTGACCTGTATCCCTATCGTATGTTCTATGTGCTTTTGTTGTGTTTTTTTATTCTAATGTTATTTATCTTGATTTTATTCTGTTTTTATTGCTAACCCTTTTTCACACAGGATTTTAGCCTGTACCTTCTGGCAGGGGGACTGCCAATGGAATTGAGCCTTTTGGCTCAAATTTTGATGCATTTACATCTGTAAAATGTTTTATTAATGTCAAATAATGATCAAATAAAGTAAACCTCAACCTAAACCTCAACACCTCCCGACAGACGGGTTTGGAGCATGTGATTTTTTAATGCATGATGCTGGAGAGTCACTCTGAGGGAATCTCTCTCAGTGTATTGTTGCTGTGGAGCCGACATCCGGAGAGCAGGGGCCTCAACGTGGATCTTATCCCGACCCCTTGTGGAGGAATAATAACCGGATCAATGAATGTACTTAGTCAAATATAGACTTGGTTAAACACAGGTTTCTTATACCCAAACAGGTACAAGTAAATCAAGAGTTATGGCCTGACGTATCTACAGAGAGCTCCTAGAATCCAGTAAGACGTAGGTCTTTATAGTGGAGAGGAATGGATTGTGGGTAGGATGGGCCAGGTGTTGCATTGGAGGGGGAGCCAGGAGGGGGGGGTGAGTTAGGAGGAGGAGGAGGAGGAGGAGGAGGAGGAGGAGGAGGAGGAGGAGGAGGAGGAGGAGGAAGAGGAGGAGGAGGAGGAGGGGGTAGATATGGGTTGGGGAAGGCTGGAGAGGGTTGAAAGGGGGGGGGGGGGGGGGGGGGGGCGGTCAGAGACAAAAGGTGGATAAATGGGGGAGGGTAGACAGATTGGAGAGGTGTGGGGTGGGGGGGAATAATAAGAGTGGGAAGGGGTTTGGAATGACTGGGAAATGTTTGAGGGGGGGAGGGGATCATTATTCCACATTATTCCGATGTGGACAACAGCACCTATTAACACAAGTGCCCCGAGTGCCGCGGGTGCAGAGTGTTTCCACATCCATTCCGCTTCTAGTCTGTCACAGCTGCAAGTATCTCTCCTACATGTTAAAGTTTCAGAACATTATTTGTCTTCAAGAGTTTCATTCTCTAGTTTGCAGTCAATCAACTACTAGAGAATGAAAATGGTAAATGGACTGCATTTATATATATTGCTTTTGTCCAAAGTGCTTTATAACTTCACATTCTCCCAGACATTCACACACCGACAGCGGAGGCGAGCATGCAAGGTGCCGAGGAGCAATTAGGGGTTAAGTGTCTTGCTCAAGGACACTTCGACACACTGCCGGGAGGAGCAGGAATCTAACTGGGAACCATCCGATTACCAGACGACCTCCTGAGCCACTGTCACTGTCTCCCAATTATCTTTCATTTGGTGTGTGGTGGGGTGTCACCCGCTTGTGTACGTCTAGATTGCGTGTTGGGCCTTCGACGTAACGCCCTCTGATTGCAATGCATTGTGTTCTTCAGTTCCGGGTTCGTCATAAAAAGAAGGATACAGTTTCCGAAGAGCGTGAGAACAATGAAGTAGACGGAGGAGAACATTCCACGACGCACGCCTCCTTGAGACTCGATCCCATGATACATCACAGCGTTCCAGTCCTCGCCGGTCAGGATCTAGAGGGAGAGAAGATACCAAAATCAATATTTCTCAAACTTAGTTTTTTATTTATATTATTATTATTATTATTATTATTATTATTATTATTATTATTATTATTATTATTATTATTATTATTATTATTATTATTATTATTATTATTATTATTATTATTATTATTATTATTATTATTATTATTATTATTATTATTATTATTATTATTATTATTATTATTATTATTATTATTATTATTATTATTATTATTATTATTATTATTATTGTTATTTTTATTTTTATTTTTTTGCACATTAGGCTACAGCCCCATGTTGTCCCAGGGACCACTTCCTGATAAGATTTTTGCTGTTAGATGTTATTTACTGCAAACAAAGTTTGTCCGAGGGAAGCAACAGTTGTGATTGGAGGATGAAGAAAAGAGGAGGGCGGGGCACGATATGTAAATATGTAAATTCTACTGTCTATACTGTGGGGGTAACCAAGGAAACTATAAAAGAAGGAAGTATCAGCATGGAGTGAAGGGTGACGGGCGCAGGCTAATTCAAGTTCAAGTTCAAGTTCAAGTTCTTTAATAGTTGTCATACAGAAGTACAGAATACTTTCATACAAAATGCTTCTTACTGTTACGCTCCAGAGACTGTGCTAGACAAGATAGTATCAAATAACATAATAACATAATATAGCATGAATTTAGAAGAAGAAAATGAGGTCACAGTGTTCGGTATAGACATATGTACAATGTTCTGAGTTACCATATAATATACAATACACAATACTATGCAGTGTACTAATGTACAGTACTATCTAGTGCAAAGCAGAAATGGGATGA
>NC_140175.1:27037255-27039115 GCF_963971535.1 Notolepis coatsorum | reverse complement strand
GATCAAAATGCCTGCAGAAAATGGAAACGGTGAGAAGGGAGGGAAAAAAAGAAAGAAAGTGTCCTCTCCTCCTCTCACTCCGCCCCCTTTCATGGTCCACGACTGCGCTCCCAAACAAGGTACGCGAGCCGGCTCTCTCTCCTGCTCATTAATTTACATGCAGGAAACCCTCATCAAGGAGCCGCCAATCAGAAACCTCAGGGGAAATTACGACGCGTGATTGCTATTCTGTATCTCCTGTGGTTTTTTCCTCTTCTTTTTTTTTATCGATATACCGTATGGAGTCATTAGCAATGCAGATCTGTGCGAGCCACGCACACACAGCAACAAAGACAGGATGAAGACAAAGTCGTAACCTATACAGTTGAGGATTGCGTCAACTTATGCCTGTGTTCTGGCCCTGATCATGATGACATTCCCCTGTGCACGCGTGTGAGACACACACACAGACACACACATACACACACATACACCACTCCAAACACCTGTCTAGGGGACAGAGGAGAGAGAGAGAGAGAGAGAGAGAGAGAGAGAGAGAGAGAGAGAGAGAGAGAGAGGATTGCGTCAACTTACACCGGTTCCTGACAGGCAGCGAGCGAGCGAACTGGAGACGAAATCGCGCGCAACACTGTCCTGATATGAGGCGGGCGTGTCCGAGTGTGTCTGTGTGTGTGTGTTACCTGGAAGCACACGGGGGCAAAGCAGCCTGCGATTCTCGACCAATAAAAGTGTTTAGGGGCGGACTCGGGCGTAATCGCTCAACTAGAGACACAGCGAGCGAATATTTGAGGGGGGAACGACATCGCTGCTCAGTTCGCTGTCGCGCGAGGCAGGTCAGGATAGTCTGATTGAAACGAATACATTTTAATCACTTTTTCTCGCTCGCGTCGCTCTATGTCAGGAAGGGGTGTTGTGTCTGTGTTCTTGCATGATGACATCCCCCTGTGTACGCGTGTGAGACACACACACACACACACACACACACACACACACACACACACACAGTCACCTCACCTAACAAGTCAGACAGAGAGAAAACAAGGGCTTGACAGATAAGGTGAAGGAGGGGGAGCTGGAAGAGAGAGAGAGAGGGGGGGGGGGGAGACTTAGAGAGGGAGGGAAATAGTGAGAGGAGAGGGGGGCTGTCATTTTAAAACTAGTGTCTGCAGCAAGAGGATGAATCAGAGGGAAGCGGAGCTGAGTGACAGAATGCTGATGATGAGAGGAGTGAGGGATGAGGAGAGTGATGGAGAGGAGAGTGATGGAGAGGAGGGTGGTAACTGCAGAGGAAGGCAGGGGCGTGTCAGTTTAGACAGTCACACACACACACACACACACACACACACACACACGCACACACACACACACACACACACGCACACACACACACCACCGTCTGCTATCATCAAGACCTTTGAAGGACTATGAAAATGTGTCCAATATTTAGAAGAAAAGAACAACTTAAAAAGCATGAGCACTCAATTTAGCTAATCTAAATTAATCTAAATTGAAACACTGGCAAGTTAAATAAGTACAAGGTAAGTACTTCAGACATTAGAAGACTATAGCTACAGGATTGTTAGCATGCATGCATGTCCAGTCAAGAATGTTAACCTGTAAGATAACTAGTGTACAAGTGTACAAGGGTACAATCACTTCATTGGTGCTCGGAAATAGTGTGCCGCTGGGAGTCTGTTGATGACAAATCTGACATTGTAGCTTCGCCAGTTGACCTATCTCAAACCCTGCGCCCTCTTTTCTTGATACTCCAATCACAACTGTCGCTTCCCTGGGATAAACACAGGAAAGAGGGCGGGGCTTGAGAATTGTGTGACTTAGTGAATCGAGTATGCATGCAGC
>NC_140175.1:27014755-27034755 GCF_963971535.1 Notolepis coatsorum | reverse complement strand
ACACACACACACACACACACACACACACACACACACAGAGTCCCTGCCTACGCCACTTCACTGTGGCTTCATGACACGTTCAGAATAAAATGGCCCTCATTGTGCTTCATCAGTCCAGTACTTCATAGTGCTGCTGTTTCCTCCCTGTGTGGTAATAATGACGTGGTGTTGTTCTGCTCCACCTCTGACTCTCTCTCTCTCTCTGTGGTAATAATGATCTGGTGTTGTTCTGCTCCACCTCTGACTCTCTCTCTCTCTGTGGTAATAATGACCTGGTGTTGTTCTGCTCCACCTCTCTCTCTCTCTCTCTCTGTGGTAATAATGATGTGGTGTTGTTCTGCTCCACCTCTGACTCTCTCTCTCTCTCTCTGTGGTAATAATGACGTGGTGTTGTTCTGCTCCACCTCTGACTCTCTCTCTCTCTCTGTGGTAATAATGACCTGGTGTTGTTCTGCTCCACCTCTGACTCTCTCTCTCTGTGGTAATAATGACGTGGTGTTGTTCTGCTCCACCTCTGACTCTCTCTCTCTCTCTGTGGTAATAATGACCTGGTGTTGTTCTGCTCCACCTCTGACTCTCTCTCTCTGTGGTAATAATGACCTGGTGTTGTTCTGCTCCACCTCTGACTCTCTCTCTCTCTCTCTGTGGTAATAATGATGTGGTGTTGTTCTGCTCCACCTCTGACTCTCTCTCTCTCTCTGTGGTAATAATGACCTGGTGTTGTTCTGCTCCACCTCTGACTCTCTCTCTCTCTCTGTGGTAATAATGACCTGGTGTTGTTCTGCTCCACCTCTGACTCTCTCTCTCTCTCTGTGGTAATAATGATGTGGTGTTGTTCTGCTCCACCTCTGACTCTCTCTCTCTCTCTCTGTGGTAATAATGATGTGGTGTTGTTCTGCTCCACCTCTGACTCTCTCTCTCTCTCTGTTGTAATAATGACGTGGTGTTGTTCTGCTCCACCTCTGACTCTCTCTCTCTCTCTGTGGTAATAATGACGTGGTGTTGTTCTGCTCCACCTCTGACTCTCTCTCTCTCTCTGTGGTAATAATGACGTGGTGTTGTTCTGCTCCACCTCTGACTCACTCTCTCTCTCTCTCTGTGGTAATAATGACGTGGTGTTGTTCTGCTCCACCTCTGAGGCCTTGTCCAGACTAAAACGATTTTGATCTGTTTCGTTTTCGTTTCCTTTTAAGGCTTCCGTAAAAACGAAAACGTCTCAAGATAATAAGCGCATGCCACAAATTTACAAAAAATAAATGTCTTTCCTGTTTCTTTTATTTTGAAAACCCCCGACCGGAAGTGTTATAGTGTCTGTTGCTAGCAGCTTAACTTGTGTCGGCCGGTTCTGTGCTTTTCGAGCTAACGTAACGTCATTAGTTTCCAAAGGAGAGGAGAGAAAGACCGCGGCTCACATGCAGCTCAAACTACCTGTTGGAATAAATTAATTGATTGATGTTTAACTTGTCCCTGTGTGTGTCCAGTCATTTTGACTAGCAAATGTTGTCATAACGTTACCTCAGGATACCACTGTCTATTGTATTTAGTTGGTTAGCTATTTAGCTAATGTGGATAGCATTTTGAATAGCATCAATGCTAGCTGGCTGGCTACAGCTTTATTTACTCAATTATGGAGGCTTTTTAATCATCAAGGTAAGAGAGGATTTGTCATGATCAACTGAAGGCGTATGCTATGGAACAATATGGGCTTGGGTTTTCAGACAAAAAAAGGCCAGCTATGTGACGCTAATCTCTAGTTAGTATCGTGTATTGCATCACAGTAGCCTCAGTCGGGATTGTGTGTAAGCACAGCAGAGCCCCGCTACGCTTCAGACAGATAGAGAGAGCACAGCATATGTAAAGCTGTAAAAGCCAGATCAAGCTTCAATAGCTGTACAGGCCATTGTTGTGATGTTTTCACACGCGGGGTAAGGGAGAGGTGGGCTATCACGTCATCGGTTCAGGAGAAGACGCGTATCGCTTGTAAAGATGGTGACGCAATGGGGGGCGTCTTCAGGTGTCTTCAGAATTGCTCGCTCTGGGAGCTGGTATCAGAAAGTATCGTCTTCAGGCTGCCAGAACGCAGTTCCGTGTGGCAGAACGCTGCAAACGATCAAATACTTTGTGTAACTGAGGGGTACAATTCCCTGACTGTATTGATAAGTATGGTATCATTAAACCACTACCGCTTGATGTACTTTAACTTCTGGCCATACAGTACACGATATCTAAGTATGATGAACACTTTCCCACATATGAAATCAGGTCCACACAAATATAACAGTCGAAGGTTTAATATAGCAAAAGGTATATACAACATTCACTTAATTACATTTATGATTTGAATGCACTTGTAAGGCAAATGAGTATTCGTAGGCAAATCAACACTGAATGTCCAATCTCTGGTTACGCAGGAAGCAAGTATACAACCTGGTTCTTTAGGGAACTATAGCGATGGTACTTAAGGATTATAGCGGGATACTAAAGGGGTCCTGCTGGTTGTAAGTCAGTAGGGGGGGGGGGGGGTTTGGAGAGCCGTCAGCTGCATCCCATCTGGCCAACGATTCCTGGGGAGAATTCAGGTACAGAACACAGTGCCCGCAGGATCTTGATCCACAGATGAATACACTTGGGCCCTCTTGTAGACGGTAGCTGTAGGCTGTAGGTCCACAACGAAGGAGAAGCGAGGCGGCCTCGGTCTGGGTTGAGCGCCGTCTCACCTGGGCTCCTCTCGGGGGTAATTCCAACACTCACCGGCGTTGGCTGTTATCCGCTCCACAAATCAAAGCACCCAAAGCAAATAGATATTCCATGCCGTATAGGCTCAGCAGTCGTCCGGGTAGGTAATCCAATGTGCAGGTCCACTCGTCCTCGCCCAGAACTCCTCGGATGAAAGCACCACGCGTGGTCTGCCCAGCCTGGTTAAGACTCTAGATAACGCGAGGAAACGATGGGGGTGCTGCTCACTTTAGAACTCGATACCGCACGATGCACCATACATAATAGACTATTATTAACTTAATAGAAATACGTCCCACTCGACGGTACAGTGCCAAACTATGACAATTCAGCTATGAATTTACACGAGGTCTCAATGCCTATTCTGGGGCCAAATAGGCCATACTGCACCACACATGGGTCGTGGGTGAGGCTTCACGTCTGTTACTAGGTTGGAGGGTAAAGGACTAATGGACTAAAAGAAAGTTCTACTTTACTTGCGCCATATTTATATGCACAGTGAACAAATAGTACCATTCGTATTTCGGTAGCCGTATTCCTACGCGGAACCGGGGCTAGTTGGGACATGTTCGTCGGCACTATTGAACTTGACTCAAGGGACCTGTCTGCTGGCGCCAGGTTCTTGTCCAATGAGAGAATGAACTATTATGGGCTGTAGTAGACTAAAGGGATATTCAGTGTATATGTACAAAGAATATACAAGGGATATCAAACGATATACAAATACTATTAAATATATATCCATAAATAAATATATATATTCGGTTTAATCTGATCCTTCACAACAGCCGCCCCCTAATTAGTCCCACCTAATTAGCTAAGCAGAGACAGATTAACCGCACTGTCCACTACTCAATGTCCGCTGTAAGGGTCAGTCAACTCACAAAGTCATGGGGTCATGGTCATCATCGATAGTATCGGGGAGCCTTGGCAGTTCTATTAGCCTCGCCACGGGTCGGGTGTAAGTCCGTCCTTGGACGAGCACTTCAGCTGCTCGGACCTTGCCATCGGCACCGGTGATCACTTTGCTTACGCGGCCAGCCGGCCACATAGCTCTGGGTAGTGACTGGTCGATAATCATGACGACTGTTCCTTCTGTCAAATTGTCTCTCTCTTTTACCCACTTCTGGCGGGTCTGTAGAGACGGTAGATAGTGGAGTAGGAAGCTATTCCAAAACTTGTCAGCCAGTACTTGACTGTACCTCCACATTCTTCGGCCGTTCGCTTCTTCAGGCCTGTACATTGTCTGGGGTAGCGCGGGGTCCATCCGCCCCATCAAGAGTGTGTTGGGGGTGACTGGGTCGACATCTGCTACATCACTTGAGACGTAACCGAGGGGCTTGGAGTTCAATACTCCCTCGATCTCCGTGAGGACTGTCATTAGGACTTCTTCTGCCACAGTCTGGGCCCCAAGCACGGCGTACAGGGCTGTCTTTATAGAACGTACTTCTCGTTCCCAGGTTCCACCGAAGTGGGGTGCGTTCGGGGGATTAAACTGGAAGTCAATCTGGGATGGAGCGAGGTGGGTCTTAAGTTCTGGGCCCATAGCTTGGAAGCTCTCTCTCAGCTCTCTTTCTCCGCCTTTGAAGTTTGTCCCGTGATCAGACAACAATGTAGACGGTTTTCCTTTCCGCGATGTGAATCTTCGGAAGGCCATAAGGAATGAGTCTGTGCTCATGGTTGGAAGGAGTTCGATATGTATCGCTCTGGTGGTCATGCATTTGAATACAATACCCCACCGCTTCTCGGTTCCTCTTCCTTTCTTTATATACAACGGGCCAAAACAGTCCATGCCTGTGGCGTGAAAGGGCTTGTCGCCGAGTCGGAGGCGACAGGGAGGTAGGTCAGCCATCCGGGGTATGCTGGGCTGCGCGCGCCACTTTCGGCAGTCTAGACAGGTTCGCTGGAAGCGTCGCACTGCTTCTCTCCCTTGAAGTATCCAATAGCGACGTCTGATCTCCGCGAAGACTCTCTCTGCTCCTGCGTGGTGCACATCCTCGTCGTATTTATTTATGATCAGCTCTGTGACCTTGTGTCGGCTGTTCAAGACTATCGGGTACTTAACGTCATCCGGTAGGTCGGGGGCTCTCCGCAGACGACCACCCACTCTGATGAGATTATGGGCGTCACTCTCGGGTGCCAGGTGGAGCAGTCTGCTGTCTGATGGGACGGGCTTTCCTCCCTGTAGACAGTCTAGCTCATCGGGGAACGAGTCTCTCTGGGCTCGTTGTAGTAGAAGAAGTTCTGCTTCTTCGTAGTCAGCTGCTGAAATGTCAGTGGTGGGCTGAATCTCTGGGTGGTGCCACAGGAATGTCTTTAGCTGCGCACTCTGTCGGGTGAGGCAATCATCTATGTTGGGGTCTGTGGAGGCAACTGTGCTCAATCCACAGAACATAGGTTTCTTGTTTTCAGCCTCCTCTTTACTCGCCTCCCGTGGGGTGGGCGTAGGCCACTCTTCTTCCGGGAGCTTGAGGAACTCTGGTCCGTCACTGTAGATGTTGTGACGGGTGAGGTCATCTAGGGACATTCCCCGGGTGATGACGTCAGCTGGGTTGTGTTTGGTGTCCACATACCGCCAGCTTGCTGCTTCTGTTAACTCTTGAATCTCTGTGACTCTGACTCCCACGAAGACCTTGTATCTGCATGAATCAGACTTGATCCATGTGAGTACTGTCGTAGAGTCTGACCACAAGATTGTTCTTTGCACCGGGATGGTGAGTTCACGTTGGATTAACGTGGCTAGATGCGCTCCTGCTAGGGCTGCGCAGAGCTCTAGACGCGGGATAGATTGTTGCTTTCGTGGGGCTATTCTTGAGCGAGCCAGGATGAAAGCGGTGTGTATCTCTCCTCCCTTCTCTTGGGCACGCAAGTAGGCCACAGATCCATAGGCTACTTCGGAGGCGTCGCTGAAGACGTGTAGATCCATCTTGCATGTCTCTGGCCTCACTGTGGGTGGGAAGTAGCTGCGGCGTATGTTGACGCCTGGGAGTGAGCGGAGTTCCGTCTCCCACTCTCTCCATGTGGAGGCAAGGGGTGCGGGTATTGGGTCGTCCCAGCCCTGGTCCTTGTCCCATAGTGCTCGTACAATCATCTTTGCCCTGGTGGTGTAAGGTAGAATACATCCCAACGGGTCATATTGTCTGGCGAGTGTTCTGTACACACTCCGTCTGGTGGTCGGTATCGCCGTCGACCTTCCCTGCTTGGTGGTTAGGGGTTTGTGTCTATAGTGGAGCGAGTCTGTTTTGAAGCGCCAGACTAGTCCTAGTGTCATTTCTTGGGCTTCTCCTGGGATGGTCGCCATCCAGGTCTCGCTACTGGCTGCCTTGTCCGCGGGGGAGAGGCTGCGCAATACTTGCGGGTCGCTGCTGGCCCACTGCCTGAGATCAAAGCCGCCTTTGATCAGGGAGGCGCGTAGCTTGAGTAGGAGAGCCTCGGCTTCTTCTTGGGTCGAAACGCTTTGTAAACAGTTGTCCACGTAGAAACTGTTCTTCACACTGTGTCGGACCTCTTCATCTGCTGCTGGGTCCTCTGCGACGTGTTTCTGCAGTGCAAATGTAGCACAGCACGGGCTGCATGTGGTTCCGAAGGGGAGGACTTCCCATTGGTAGATGGCTGGGTGCTCATCTCCGATCCTCTCTCTCCATAGGAACCGCAGTAGGGGCTTATCCTCCTCCACTAGTCTCACCTGCAGGAACATCCCTTTGATATCCCCGCTGATAGCCACCTTGTCCTGGCGGAAGCGTAGTAGCACGCCTAGTAGAGAGGGGCCGAGTGTGGGGCCGGGCAAGAGCTCTTTATTCAGATTCTGGGATCCGATCTGGTAGCTGCAGTTAAACACAATGCGATCCTTGCCGTTGTGGTGGACCTTGTGGTGCGGCACGTACCATGATTCGGTCGTCTGATCGGCCTCTTTAATGTCAATCTTCATTACGTGTCTCGCTGTGATTAGCTTCTCAATCTCAGCGCGGTACACACTCTCTTGAGCGGGGTCTTTGGCTAGGCGCCGCTCTGTGTTCAATAGATACCGCTCCGTAGCTTCTTTCGTGGCGTGAAAGGTGGGCATTCCCTCTCGCCTCAGGAGTGGAGTTGCGTATCTCATCACTCCGCCGACTGTGACTCTCTTTGTCCCTTGCTCGAGGAGGTTTATGGCGTAAATGTCTTCTTTAGAACGAATGTCTTTCTTTTCGTTCTTAAAGGGCATTGTCTCTAGTGTCCATAGCCTCTCGACATGCTGCAGGAGAGTGGTGTCTTCTTCTGTCACTCTGGAGTGGAGGCAGCTAGTGGCTGCTGTTCGGTTGAGAGATTTAGCGAGGGGGCCTTGTAATGTCCATCCTAGGCGGGTCTCGACTGCTGCAGGACAGCCTCTGGGTCCTGTATGGACCCGGTCTATCGGGACTATGAGGTCTGCATGGTCGGAGCCTATCAGCAGGGTCGGGGTGGCGCCGTCTATGAGCGGGATAGGTAGTTGACGCAGGTGCACATATTTATCCATCAGTTTAGCGATGGGGTAGGTGTACTGTGATAGTCCTATTTCTTGGCTGGTGAAAGCATTTGTAATCCTATACCGTCTCTCTGGCTGCCCGCTTGCTGCGATAGTGAAGGAGACATTCTCGCCTTTTATCGTCTTTAAATCTCTTCTTATTGTCCGAATCGTCATCTGGTTCTCGCTCCCCCGCAGTCCCAGCTGGGCCGCAGCGGATGCGAGGAGAAGGGTCTTCTCTGACCCGTCATCAAGGACGGCGTAAGTGTCCATGACTTTATCTTGGTGGCTCAATGTTACACGGACTACCTTTAAGAGCACCTGGGCGCCGCTGCTGCTGGCGGGGTCAATGTACATGACACTTGCCTTTGTGCTGCTCGATGGTGCAGGTGCAGGCTTTCTTCTGTTACTGTCGTGTAGGACATCTAGGTGGGCTCCGTCACACCGACTGCACCTCTTCTTTAGGCGGCACTCGGCTGCCATGTGACTGCGCGCACATCGGTAACAGCGCCTGTTGGACTTTATCCATTGACTCACTTCTTCTGCATTCATCTTCTTGAACAGGTCACATTGTGACAGCCAGTGTTCCTTCTCGCAGTACGGGCACACCATCTTCCACTTCTCTTTTCTCAAGGGGGTACTGTGGTTCTTACTGCTCGGTACTGATTCTGATTGGTGCATGACAGTCACTGATCTTCTTCCATCGTTTACTCTCCTAGGTCCCTCTCTGGAGCTTGGTGTGCTCCGCACGAATGTATCCAAGCGTAGGCTGCTGACTTCTCTCGTCAGGAAGTCGGCTAAATCGAGGAGGGATGGTTCGGGACCGTTAGGATCACGGTGGTCTCTTTGCCGCCTAAAGCGCTCTTGTCTGGCGGGCGGCAGCTTCTCTAAAATCCTCTCGACGTTAGAGTTGGCGTATAGCTCGTGCATACCCTTTTCTCGTTGCGCTCCCAGCATCCCTACCAGGGACTGCACTTTTATAGACAGGTCGTCTAGTGAGCGATTGTCTGTTGCTGGGGGTAGGCGGTCAATATGCCTTATCTCTTGGATTACGTAATCCCATATACGTCCATATCTCTGGTCCAGCGCTGCTAGAGCCGCGGTGTATGGGGTCGTAGAGGTGGCATAGGCTAGCGCTATATTGTGCGCTCGGGGTACTTTCAGGTGCTTCAGTAATATTGCATACTTGTGGCGTTCGTCAACGACATCCACCATCATTGTCTCTAAGCACATCCGGAGCTCCGTGTACTGTGCTCGATTCTCATGGGTGAAGTCTGGAAACGTCGGTGTGCCAATGTATGACGCCGTGGATGGCTGGCACATCGGTGAGCGTTGGGAGAGAGGCCTCCTAGGCGAGTCTCCTCTTGCGCCTCTCTGTGGGCTGGTACCGGCAGGGTACCATGGCCCGCTGGTCCAGGTGCTGTTCCTCGGGGCTGGTCGTGCGTCATGCTCACCCGTGAATAGAGTCGGGGGTCTGTAGCGCAGCGCCGCGGGGGTATAGCCTGGGCTGTACTGGACCTCCTGGTCCGGTGGAGTACTGTGCTGTCGTCGGGCTTGGTTCTCCTCCTCTCCCTCTTCTTCTTCTGTCAGGTCCTCTAGATCCTGTAGTCGTTTATTTAGCCTCTCCGCAGTGTATGCTGCTCCTTCCTTGTAACTGGGTCTCGCTTGGACCGGTCGGGGAAGGGGGTCTGCGGGGGGTATAGGCTCTCTCTGGTGGTCAAGTTCAGGGTCGCTTGGTCGGTTAGGGGATGCTGCCCTTGACTGTTGTCTCGACGAGGCCCTTGAACCCCTGGCGGAGGGAGAGGGTGTTGCCTTGGTGATCAGCTGCTCCATTAGCTGCGCTTGTAGTCTGTCGCGCTCGCCCTGTAGTCTGTCGCGCTCGGCTTCGCGCTTGATGAGAGCGATGTCGCGCTCTGCTTCTCTTTGGGCACCGTCAGCGGCGCGCTGGGTGTCGGACCGGTCTCTTGCCATATTCTCTTCCGTCTGAAGGCGTCTCATCTCCAGGCGTATGTGCTCTTCTTCGCTCCGTTGCTGTGTTTGGAGTCGATCGCGTTCACCCTGAAGTCGATCGCGTTCACCCTGGAGTCGATCGCGTTCGGTAGAGGCTGTCAGGCTGACGAGGAACGCCTGTGACAGCATCCTCTCCGCCTCGCTGGGGGAAGACGCTTGTAGAGGTGAGCCGCTCCTGGCTGTACTCGTTGGGGAGTCCTGGAGCTCTATCTCCTCGGCGCTCTCCTCATCTTGTTCCGTGCAGGGTTCCACCTCTGGAGGGTTGTCTTCCTCCCGGAGCTGGTCGGGGACTACTTCTTCGGTATTGGCGGGGGGTAAAGGCATGTCTGTTCCCTCCTGGTCCCCACCGTGAGCTTGGTCAGTTACATTAGAACCCACTAGGGCCTCTGTGGTCGGGGTAACCTGGTCGTTAAGGTCAGACATAATTTTACTTTCTACTTTTACCGCGTTTACCGTCTGTAGAAGGCTAGGTAGTTGACTGACAGCGTAATCCTCTAAGTACTGAGGTGTCTGTCGTCTGCGCCGCGGGCGTTCTACGTTAGGAGGACCGTTTCGTGGAGTGTTCATCATAGGCCATTTCAATATTAATAACACTATATTAATATTACACTAGTTACCCTCCGGCTCGAAGGACCAATTGTAACTGAGGGGTACAATTCCCTGACTGTATTGATAAGTATGGTATCATTAAACCACTACCGCTTGATGTACTTTAACTTCTGGCCATACAGTACACGATATCTAAGTATGATGAACACTTTCCCACATATGAAATCAGGTCCACACAAATATAACAGTCGAAGGTTTAATATAGCAAAAGGTATATACAACATTCACTTAATTACATTTATGATTTGAATGCACTTGTAAGGCAAATGAGTATTCGTAGGCAAATCAACACTGAATGTCCAATCTCTGGTTACGCAGGAAGCAAGTATACAACCTGGTTCTTTAGGGAACTATAGCGATGGTACTTAAGGATTATAGCGGGATACTAAAGGGGTCCTGCTGGTTGTAAGTCAGTAGGGGGGGGGGGGGTTTGGAGAGCCGTCAGCTGCATCCCATCTGGCCAACGATTCCTGGGGAGAATTCAGGTACAGAACACAGTGCCCGCAGGATCTTGATCCACAGATGAATACACTTGGGCCCTCTTGTAGACGGTAGCTGTAGGCTGTAGGTCCACAACGAAGGAGAAGCGAGGCGGCCTCGGTCTGGGTTGAGCGCCGTCTCACCTGGGCTCCTCTCGGGGGTAATTCCAACACTCACCGGCGTTGGCTGTTATCCGCTCCACAAATCAAAGCACCCAAAGCAAATAGATATTCCATGCCGTATAGGCTCAGCAGTCGTCCGGGTAGGTAATCCAATGTGCAGGTCCACTCGTCCTCGCCCAGAACTCCTCGGATGAAAGCACCACGCGTGGTCTGCCCAGCCTGGTTAAGACTCTAGATAACGCGAGGAAACGATGGGGGTGCTGCTCACTTTAGAACTCGATACCGCACGATGCACCATACATAATAGACTATTATTAACTTAATAGAAATACGTCCCACTCGACGGTACAGTGCCAAACTATGACAATTCAGCTATGAATTTACACGAGGTCTCAATGCCTATTCTGGGGCCAAATAGGCCATACTGCACCACACGTGGGTCGTGGGTGAGGCTTCACGTCTGTTACTAGGTTGGAGGGTAAAGGACTAATGGACTAAAAGAAAGTTCTACTTTACTTGCGCCATATTTATATGCACGGTGAACAAATAGTACCATTCGTATTTCGGTAGCCGTATTCCTACGCGGAACCGGGGCTAGTTGGGACATGTTCGTCGGCACTATTGAACTTGACTCAAGGGGCCTGTCTGCTGGCGCCAGGTTCTTGTCCAATGAGAGAATGAACTATTATGGGCTGTAGTAGACTAAAGGGATATTCAGTGTATATGTACAAAGAATATACAAGGGATATCAAACGATATACAAATACTATTAAATATATATCCATAAATAAATATATATATTCGGTTTAATCTGATCCTTCACAACACTTTGCCTAAAACGACCAAAATCGTTTTAGTCTGGACATGGCCTCAGACTCTCGCTCTGTGGTAATAATGACGTGGTGTTGTCCTGTCCTAATATACTAACCTACACTGTAGCACTCAACACTCACATTGTTACTCAGCTGATAGAGTTGTGCCCTTCCTGACTTGTCGTACAGAACTTGGATAAAAGCGTCAGCTAAATGACAAAATGTAAATGTGAATTTATCATTAGATGCTGATGCGTTTCATTATAGAGGAAGGTGTCCTTAATGGCCTTTTAAACAAGGCACTCTGGCAGGCCTGTTGTTTCCCTGAACCCACAGATAAATGAGAATATTTCATTATCTTCAAACAGAACTAAACCCAAAGCTTTAGCATCTCATTTACACCCTCCTTCCAACCCTCCCCTCCCCCGCCGACACCAACACAATCACCAGCTTTACACTTTTTCAAGTGCTTAGATTATGCCCACATGTTTGATGTTGCAAAATACAATCAGCTGGTGATTCACTGTTCAAATCAAATCATGTGTGTGTGTGTGTGTGTGCGTGTGCGCGCGTGCGTGCGTGCGTGCGTGCGTGCGTGTGTGTGTGTGTGTGTGTGTGTGTGTGTGTGTGTGGGTGTGTGTGTGTGCATACTCCATCTGCCTGTGATTACAAATGTTCATCACATATTCTGTGGCTGTTTGTTACGTATTGGCTTGCCCTCTCTGGGGTCATGTGGATTCTGTGTAAAAGCACCCAGGATAACTAGGCCAGGCTTTGGGGACACTGCTCATCAATGGAGTCAATAACTCTGAGCAGAACATCCTCTCACGCCCTCCACCCCCCTAACACCCGTGTCCAGCCATTAGTATCCACCAGAACAGTGAGGAACGGATTAGGCCACGGTGATATGGGCTATAGAAGCCACCTAGACACACTCACACTACATCACCTAAACACACTCCTAACATCACCTAAACACACTCCTAACATCACCTAAACACACTCCTACTAACATCACCTAAACACACTCCTACTAACATCACCTAAACACACTCCTAACATCACCTAAACACACTCCTAACATCACCTAAACACACTCCTAACATCACCTAAACACACTCCTACTAACATCACCTAAACACACTCCTACTAACATCACCTAAACACACTCCTACTAACATCACCTAAACACACTCCTAACATCACCTAATTTCTCCACCATTTTTCATCATATTGCAACACCGTTTTTTGCTAGACGTTCACAGAAAGGCAGAGAAACTAACTGCGTTCTGTTTTATGGCAATAACGTTCAGGTTTATGGGAAATAATCCCCAAAAATAAGAGAAATAAAAAAGTAAATCCAGAAGTCAGATGATTGACAGGGGCTGGCGTGAGCTGGGTAGGGTAGTTTTTTTCGAAATTCGAAAGCCCTGAGTCTCTTCCTTCAAAAGACTACACTCACTTTTGGCTGCTTCACTTCCTCCTGTCAATATGCGCCGGTTTCCCACTCAATGCCCTGAGATTTCTATTATCTTATATTTCACTAATAACAGTTAAAATCATTGGTAAACAAACGTAATGCTGAAAATAATATACACTTTTACTGTATATCTCAGGCTTAAGAGGTTAACCCTGTGAGGCCCAAATTAAAAAGACATTAGTAACTTCAGAGGCCAGAGGGTGGGACATATAAACACATTTACTATCAAATAGCATTGTAAGGCTGAACAACAGGACCAATTGACTATACAATATAATTTACATAACATTTACAGACATTTTCTTTTAAATGGCTAAAAGTGATTTTGTCATTTTGCAACCGTGAGTCTCACAGGGTACTTTTAACCCTGTGAGGCCCAGATAAAAAATACATTAGCAACTTCAGAGGCCAGAGGGTGAGACCTATAAACACATGAAGGGTGCCGTGACTGAGAAAAAAGGTTGAGAAACGCTGGTATATGGTGTGGCTCTTTGTGGTACCACAGTCATTTTTGTGGCTCTTAGTCTCTGATTGGTTGGCCACCCTGACCTAAACACACTCCTACTAACATCACTTAAACACACTACTAACATCACCTAAACACACTCCTAACATTACCTAAACACACTCCTACTAACATCACTTAAACACACTCCTAACATCACCTAAACACACTCCTAGTAACATCACCTAAACACACTCCTAACATCACCTAGACACACTCCTACTAACATCACCTAAACACACTCCTAACATCACCTAAACACACTCCTACTAACATCACCTAAACACACTCCTAACATCACCTAAACACACTCCTAACATCACCTAAACACACTCCTAACATTACCTAAACACACTACTAACATCACCTAAACACTCTCCTAACATCACCTAAACACACTCCTAACATCACCTAAACACACTCCTAACATCACCTAAACACACTCCTAACATCACCTAACATCACCTAAACACACTCCTAACATCACCTAAAAACACTCCTAACATCACCTAAACACACTCCTAACATTACCTAAACACACTACTAACATCACCTAAACACTCTCCTAACATCACCTAAACACACTCCTAACATCACCTAAAAACACTCCTAACATCACCTAAACACACTCCTAACATCACCTAAACACACTCCTAGCATCACCTAAACACACTCCTAGCATCACCTAAACACACTCCTAACATCACCTAAACACACTCCTAACATCACCTAAAAACACTCCTAACATCACCTAAACACACTCCTAACATCACCTAAAAACACTCCTAACATCACCTAAACACACTCCTAACATCACCTAAACACACTCCTAGCATCACCTAAACACACTCCTAGCATCACCTAAACACACTCCTAACATCACCTAAACACACTCGAGTCCTAACATCACCTAAACACACTCCTATATCACCTAAACACACCCCTAACATCACCTAAACACACTCCTAACATCGTCTAGACACACTCCTACTGTAACTACTACTGTAAATACAACCAATGAACATACATATTATGATATGCACACACAAGCACGCATACAAACAGACATGTGCAAAGATAGGTCTGCATCATCACACATCATAAATTACTTGGCCGTTGACTCCTTTTTATTACATTTTCTATTGTCCTATTGTCCTCTATGTGGTGCCAATCACTGGAACATGGTCGAATCTTAAACTAATAATCTCCAACATTTTCATATAGCCTATATAAATGTCTATTGTCATTCTCTATATCACCAAGTGATATAACACTATATACACCCAACTAATGTAGTAACGGTTCAGACTGAAACCACCACAACTTTGACACAACATTGTAGTCTGTTCGATATCACTAACCATCATTCAACTCCTGTCTGTCCACACACACTAGAAATCCTATACCTCACATCTGATCACCACCCCCCTACAACCTCCTACCTCTGTTTATGTTCATCATGCTCCAAACTCCACCTAACCCGTCCATATTAAAACATATAAGTGGTTTGGGGAGTCTAATGCAGACATTTGATACATTTTGCAGACTGATCCTAATGTCCTAGTTTTAAGTGAGTCATGGTTAAGAAAAAGTGTCACAGATTTGGATGTGGCTCTGGTGGGCTACAGTACATTCTGTTCAGAGTGGATGGAGTTTGGGCGGGGGGCGGGGGATTTATGTGAAAACTGATTTATCTGTGTCAGTTTTGGATTCTGTCATCAGGCCAGAAGGATCCAGCTGGGGCCTTCCTCCCTGGTTCTGATCAGTATTTAACTATTTATAGACCTCCAGCCGCTGACTTCTATCTATAGACACATTAAAAAAAACGAATTTCTGGTAAGCATGATTCAGAAAAGTTGGTTGTTGGTGATTTTCATTTAAATTGGCTATATTACACTCCTGATCATCTTAAGGAAGTTAGTAGTAACCCACCCAGCTAATAACTGAACCCACTCAACCTCATTTGAAAGACTGCTTATTGATCCTATTTTTTCAAATTGAATTGATAAGATGGTGGCCACTGGCGTGTTGGACCTGGGGATTATTGATCACTGCCCCACAGCTTGTGTGAGAAATGCAAACCGGGCAGAAACAAAGTCACACGCTGCTTTAGGAATTTTAATAAACAACTTTTCTTAGAGGATATTAAGCATAGAAATATCAAATTCACGTCCGAGGTCTCTGATGCTCAGGTGGCTCTGTACTGCTTTACGGATACTTTCATTTCTCCCTTTAAAAGGCTTAGAATTGAAGATAGAATCGCACCTTGTGTCTCGCATGAGCTGTCACCGTTATTCGATGACAGGAATACGACCTGGTCTTGTGCTAAGCTGGGAACTCTCAACAGTGGCTTTACTTCCATCAGCTTACAAATAAATGTACCACAGCTGTGAGGAAAGCTGTGTAAGTCTGACTATTATTTAGATCTAATCTCTAATTCGCTACCTATCCTTTCTGAGATTTCTAACCAGAATGAAATTTGTCTGGCACTTGATGCTGGGCACTTATTTGATACAGAATATTCTAGGCTTATTCCAGTTGATGTTGATGTTGATACAGATGTTGATGCTGATGCAGATGTTGATGTTGATGTTGATGTTGATGCTGATGTTGATGTTGATGTTGATGCTGATGATGCTGATACAGATGTTGATGCTGATGCAGATGTTGATGTTGATGTTGATGTTGATGCTGATGTTGATGTTGATGTTGATGCTGATGATGCTGATACAGATGTTGATGCTGATGCAGATGTTGATGTTGATGTTGATGCTGATGCAGATGTTGATGTTGATGCTGATGCTGATGCTGATGCAGATGATGATTGAATGATTGCCACGGGCGACGCACCTCTCTTCTGCTTTCGCCCCTTTTCACATTGTGTGGTACTAGATGCTGGGTGCGACAGTGGAAATCCGGAGGTTCCCGGTTCCTGCTCCTGCTGGGCAGCATGTCAATGTGTCCTTGAGCAAGACACTTAAGCCCTAATTGCTCCCGATGAGCAGGTTGGCACCTTGCATGGTTGCCTCCGCCATCTGTGTGTGAATGTGTGAGTGAATGGGTTAAAATGTGAGGAACAAAATTTTAAAGCGATTTGGATAAAAGCTGCTATATAAATGCAGCCATTTACCATTTAGATGATCTGCAATCCATAGATCCCAGGACCTCGAGAGGTTAATTTAGATAATTGTTTTCTGAAATTAACAGCTCCAATTATCTCTGAGCAATTAGTGCATAATATATTAACCTTTCCATCTCAATGGAAATTAGATTAGAGATTAACCTTTAGAAATCTGCCCATGTGATTCCAACACATAAAGGTGGTGTTAGGGGTGATTTAAAATAATTATGGTCCCATCTCCAAAAGTCCCTGTCTAGCTAAAGACTTGGAATCCTTGGTCAATAATCGACTGAAGTCCTTTCTTTCAACTCATTCAATACTAAGCCTGCACCAATCTGGTTCCAGCGCCATTCACTACACAGTTTCAGCTCTCACATTAGTTACAAATGGTACAATTCTGGCACTAGATAGGAGGAACCATTGTGCTGCCCTTTGTATTGATCTGTCAAAAGCGTTAGTGATCAATACAGTCGATCAACACTTTGGAACAAGCTTCAATTCTCGGTCCTGTCTCTTCACTATTAGTATTTATATATAAAGGATTATTGTCTCTTCCTTGAATGGTTGTAATGTAAATATAATGATCTAATACTAATATCTGGTCATATGGCTTCATGTGAAATTTACATTTAAATTACATGTGGACAACCTTGCCTCCAGGTTGCAACAGACAAGTGTCTTCCTGCACAGAAACAGAACCAGCTTTCCCTTGATTAATAGGAGGAGGATTGTCGAAGCATTGTTATTAGGGATGTCCGATATTATCGGCCTACCGATATTAAAATATCGGTATCGGTTTTCAAAATTGTATTTGTTTTTATTTGTTTTTTACATTTCTATAACCTTTATTTACCCAGGCAAGCAAGTAAGAACAAATTCTGATTTAATTTATTGTCAAAAGTATGCATAATGTTGTGTTAATTCCATAGCAAGATATATGTAATGTTAATTACCTGACATTATTCCGTTTTTTGGGGGGGAAACCCTGCATATATCGGTATCGGTTGATATCGGTATCGGAAATTAAGAGTTGGACAATATCGGTATATCGGTATCGGTAAAAAAGCCAATATCGAACATCCCTAATTGTTATTGTATATTACAGTTGTATACAGCAATATTCATGTCCTTTGCCAGTCACATACCTGGGCCTTTCTATACCCGTGCTACATGTTTCTGGCCTGTGCTACAAAACGATCAACCTCTGTAGTTGTAGTTTTTGCTATGTGCAAAAAAAAGTACAAAACGTACAGTCCTACTCTGTCTATCACTCTACCCTCAGGCTCAGATTCAATATTGATGATAGATATGATACTCACCACTGCATTGTTTATGATGGTGGATGTTGGCTCTCTAGCTGAGAGGTGCAACAAAAAATAGTTTTTGTTTATTTTCAAGGCCCTTATTGGTGAGCTACCTCCTTATATCACAACATTGTTGGAATGGAATTGCAGGAACCTATGTGACCCGTTCTAGTGAATGGCTAGTTCTTACAAGGTTCCCCAAATGTACTCGCAACATGACAAATCTGTACTTTCCTTCGATGCCCCTATAGCTCATGGAGTGACCTCCAGGCTCCAACACCCTCTAAAGATTGAGATTCTCCCCTCTGTTGCAGGGTTTAGGACATTGATCTCTAACCTAACCACTGTCTATCAAGTTGTATACCTGTTTTAGTTGATTTATTTGTTTGTCCTCGTCCAAGCTCTAGTCGTAACATTCAAGTATAGTGATGAGGAATAGACAAGGAAATACAAAATATTGTCTTAACAGTAAGGTTAGCTCACCACATCACATATCCCTGGCCTGTCCAAGAAGGTGGTGTAGTGGTTAACACTGGCGCCTCACAGCAAGTAGGTCCAGGGTTAGATTCCCGCTTGGGGACCAGGTTTCCATGATGCCAGGTACCCAGGTGGGGGATCTCCCAGGCCTTTCTGTGTGGAGTTTGCATGTTCTCCCCGTGCTCGTGTAGCAGGTATATAAAATATACTAATGTTGTATTCCACAAAGATCCCTCCCTAACGTTTTATTTTAAATTGTTTATTATTATCTTTTACTCGTAGCCTTTTATTTTGAAATCGTCACTTCCTGCCGAAGTGACGTTTTTCCCCTTGCACCTCCCCTCCTGCGCCAGACTATCTGGAATGCTGACAGGGGTAAGACGTGCTTTCAGTGTCTGTAAATATATCAGGTCTAAAAGAACGCACTATTGTAAATAAGTTGCCGGGCAATGAACCGGAGTTGTATATAGTGGTAACTGTGTTAATGTGAACAATTCTGCACCTTTTGTAACGTGGTTTAGCTGTGGTGGCGAACTATTGTATGACACATGCTGACTGAGTTTGTGGTAATGGCTGAACAATGCGTGTAGGCCTCGTTCTGATAGCGTGACATTTCTCCCCCACTGTAGCCTATGCAAGTTATTGACGCCATCTGCTGGCCAAGTGTTGATATGTGCCTGTGGAATGTCTTCTCAGGGGAAATAAAACACTGAATGGCAACAACTGTCTCATCACTTCCAATACACGACGACGACACAGAGGGTGGCCTTTAGACCAGTTACAGTGGTGCCAGTGACCGGATACGCAAGAACCAACGCCAGCTTGGTCACCGGGAGATCGTCGAACAGAACTACAGAAGAAAGATGCTGTGATCACTAAAAATGTTTTTTTGCAATGAGGGTCAAGGCCAGCTTGATCATCGGAGGTCGGAGGAAGAGGAGGAAGAAGAAGAAAAAAAATAGTTCCCTTGGGAGGTTTGTGTCGAAGGACATCGTGTTCTTTCAAAAAAAAAGAGAGAAAAGAGGACATCGTGTTCTTTCTAAGAAAGGAGGACATCGTGTTCTTTCTAGAAAAGAGGACATCGTGTTCTTTTTGGAGAAAGAGGACAGTTGAGTGGTTGAAAAGAACTGGTGGTCAGTTTTTGTTTTTCTGTTTTTGTTAAAGGTGCTGAAGCATTTGGAGAATTTTTTTTTGTGATTAGTGGAATATATATGTAATTTTTTTCCCTTCTTTCCTGATAGCTCGTTTTGTAGTGAGAGAAGGAGGATGGATCCCTATGTCGTAGAGGGGAGTTCATAATTTTTTTCTGATGGTGATTTAATACATGTAAATAGTCTAATTGGGATTGTTGATTGTTATTTGGTTAGCTGTTTGACAACAGTTGCGGTGGTGTGGTTATATGGCAGTGAGCAGAGCCTGGAATTTTATTGTCATGTCACTGGAACTCTCTGCTTTGGTGCAGAGCTGGTGCCCTACAGTATACAGAGTCGGGAACTCTCTGTCATGTCACAGGGATTCTGTGCTTTGTGCAGAGGCCAATTATTTTTTTTTATTTTTATTTCACGCTCCTTGATTTCCACGTCCTGTGTTTGTATCTAGGTGTTTAGGTTGCAGGGCAGGTGGCCGTAGTTGCTGCAGTTAGCTCACACCGTGTGGTCAAGGGGCAGTATACTATAGTGACTGCGGTTAGCCTTTGCAGGGCAGTGTACTGTAGCGGCTGCAGTTAGCTCACACCGTAGAAACCGACGTTGTCTAGGTCAATGGGCAGTATACGGTAGTTGCTGTAGTCAGTGCATATTTGTTTAGTCTGTGTACACTTTAGTCTTGCAATGTGTCACTGTAAGTAGTGTTACTGCATGTGCTC
>NC_140175.1:27002255-27009755 GCF_963971535.1 Notolepis coatsorum | reverse complement strand
ACAGACTCCGCGAGAACACAGACAATATAAATGACTACACTGCCATTTCCCTAACCAAAAGCCCTGGGTAGCCAAATCCGTCCACGAGGCTCTGAAACCGCGCACCTCAGCTTATAACGCCGGGCTTGTGACAGGCAACATGAACGAGCACAAGGCGGCGAGATACAATGTAAGGAGGACAGTAACAGAGGCAAAACGGCGCTACAGGGATAAGGTTGAACTTCAGTTTGAACAGGCTGATTCCAAAGGTATGTGGCAGGGCCTCAGAACGATGACAGATTACAAAGGCACCTCCATCAAGCTGAACAATGATATCTCCTTGGCGAATGAGCTCAATACCTTCTATGCAAGGTTTGAGGCTGTGAATAACAACACCAGCCTACAGACCACTACAATAGAGGGGGGAGCCACTGCCGATGGAGACTCAGTGTTCAGGATAACCGAACATGAGGTGAGGAGGACCTTTAAGAAAGTGAATATCAGGAAGGCAGCAGAACCGGACGGTATCCCCGGCCGCGTCCTAAAAGTCTGTGCTGACCAATTGGCCCTGGTATTCACTGACATATTCAACCTGTCCTTAGAACAGGCTGTCATTCCCACCTGTCTGAAGAAGTCCACCATTATCCCTGTACCCAAAAAATCTACGCCTGCTTGCCTCAATGACTATCACCCTGTAGCTCTCAGCTCCTTGCCATGAAGTGCTTTGAGAAGCTTGTGAAGGGCTACATCTGTTCCTCCCTCCCCATCAACCTGGACTCCCTGCAATTTGCATATCGCCCCAACAGGTCCACGGAGGACGCCATAGCCCATGTGCTGCACACAGCAGCATCACACCTGGACAAGAGGCAGGAGAACTATGTGAGAATGCTATTTATTGACTACAGCTCAGCATTCAATACCATAGTCCCCTCCAAGCTCCTAGTCAAGACCTGGGCTTGAACTACGACATCTGCCAGTGGGTCTTGGACTTCCTGACAGGAAGACCCCAGGTGGTGAGAGCAGGCAACTGCACCTCCTCATCCATCACCCTCAACACAGGGGCCCCCCAGGGCTGTGTTCTGAGTCCCCTGCTCTACTTGCTGTACACACATGACTGTGTGGCACAGCGGAACAAGAACACAATCATCAAATTTGTTGATGACACAGTAGTGGTGGGCCTGATCTCTGCAAACGATGAGAGGGCCTACCTGGAAGAGGTAGAGGATCTGGTGCAGTGGTGTCAGGAGAACTGCCTCTCCCTGAACGTCAGCAAAACAAAATAAATTATTGTGGACTTTAGGAGGTCGGGGGCCAGGGACTACAGCCCCCTCACCATCGACGGGGCACTGGTCGAGAGAGTGAACAGTTTTAAGTACCTCGGAGTCCACATATCCGAGGACTTGACATGGACCACACACATTGACAGTGTAGTTAAGAAGGCACTGCAACACCTCTACTTCCTTAGGCGCCTAAGGAAGTTCAAAGTGAGTCAGAAGATCCTTAAGAACTTTTACTCATGCACAATAGAGAGCATCCTGACTGGTAACATCACCTCCTGGTTTGGGAATAGCACCGCACAAAACCGTAGCAGACTACAGAGAGTGGCCCGTTCAGCCGAACGCACAATTGGAGGTGGGCTTCCCACTCTCCAGGACATTTACAACAAGCGTTGCAGGGGCAAGGCTAAGAGAATAATCAAAGCCTCTAGCCACCAAAACAATTGCCTCTTTGAACTGCTGCGGTCAGGCAAGCGATACCGGAGTCTCATGGCCAGTACAGAGAGACTCAGAAGGAGCTTCTATCCCCAGGCCATCAGGATGCTCAACGACAATGACACTATGTAACAACAAAACATCAACTACACACACAGCACACACATCCACACGTACACACTCACTTTAAATAAACATGCACCGTAACACCCACTTGACTCACTTTAGACACTTTAATACACTTTATATTTATTGGTAAAGAGATTTGCACTACAATTCATACCTCATTGCACCTTACCCTAAGTTGTACATCATCCCATTCCTGCATTGTACTGTATACTGTATTGTACTGTAACTCACTCTTACTCTTTTTTACTCTGTATTGTATATTGCATGTATATTGACTGAACACTTTTTGTTTACATACCCTTGACTTTCTATTTTATACTTTTTATCTATTTTTATCTAGCACACTCCCAGGAGCTCATACAAAAAATGCATTTCATGGAAAAGTATTCTGTATTTTACTATGACAACTAATAAAGAAACTTGAAACTTGAAACTATGGTAGCTTGTTCCAGTTGAATATGGTAGCTTGTTCCAGTTGAATATGGTAGCTTGTTCCAGTTGAATATGGTAGCTTGTTCCAGTTGAATATGTTAGCTTGTTCCAGTTGAATATGGTAGCTTGTTCCAGTTGAATATGGTAGCTTGTTCCTGTTGAATATGGTAGCTTGTTCCAGTTGAATATGGTATCTTGTTCCAGTTGAATATGGTAGCTTGTTCCAGTTGAATATGGTAGCTTGTTCCAGTTGAATATGGTAGCTTGTTCCAGTTGAATATGTTAGCTTGTTCCAGTTGAATATGGTAGCTTGTTCCAGTTGAATATGTTAGCTTGTTCCAGTTGAATATGTTAGCTTGTTCCAGTTGAATATGGTAGCTTGTTCCAGTTGAATATGTTAGCTTGTTCCAGTTGAATATGATAGCTTGTTCCAGTTGAATATGTTAGCTTGTTCCAGTTGAATATGGTAGCTTGTTCCAGTTGAATATGTTAGCTTGTTCCAGTTGAATATGTTAGCTTGTTCCAGTTGAATATGATAGCTTGTTCCAGTTGAATATGGTAGCTTGTTCCAGTTGAATATGTTAGCTTGTTCCAGTTGAATATGGTAGCTTGTTCCAGTTGAATATGTTAGCTTGTTCCAGTTGAATATGTTAGCTTGTTCCAGTTGAATATGATAGCTTGTTCCAGTTGAATATGTTAGCTTGTTCCAGTTGAATATGTTAGCTTGTTCCAGTTGAATATGGTACTGTAGCTTGTTCCAGTTGAATATGGTAGCTTGTTCCAGTTGAATATGGTAGCTTGCCTTGTTCCAGTTGAATATGGTATCTTGTTCCAGTTGAATATGGTTCTATAGCGCACTGTGGATTTAAGATTTACATTCTATTTTTAAATGAGGGAATTCAATAGCGATCAATAGGGAGGTACGTTGATCAGAGTCATAACTCGTGCACGCCGCGGCGCTGTGCATTTCACTTGGCTGCATTTCATTTTGCTGCATTTGTGCTCCATGGTTATGGCACCGCTTCCTACCGACGGCAGCAACGGCTGGCAGAGATCGGTGGTACTTATCATAGCAGTGTCCAAGGTTGCGTCCAGAGCTATTAATCCTCAACATTTTCTGCTGGCTCACTTGTTCCGGGGCCTGGTGCTTTGTTTAACTTGTAGTCCATTAGAGCTGACACTTTAGATTTGCCGCGGGGTCTGATAGGCGGAGTGAGACAGTATGAAACACAATTACCAAGAGTAGTGTGCACTTCACCAAACTTTGCCGCATGCCATATTCGATAAACCCCTGTAGGGCTCTTGTACATTGATTTCACATTGTATTGTGTTATAGCCAACCCAGACAACCCAGCCGTCCACCCACATGAACGCTTTGTGCCAATACCTGGGATGGGAGTGAGGTTCCTTTTATGCTTAGCATGTAAGATTTACTATTATGTAAAACTAATTTGGTGGAAATCGATATCTGAAATGAAAAAATAATAACCAAAAGAAATATATACTAACCTTGGTACTGTCTTTTACTAGTATGCACTTTGCAACTAAGGAATCTACGATTGGCTGTATTACTACATACTAGGGCTGACCCCTATTAGTCGATTAGTCGACTAATCGGTCAAAAGGAGCCGTAGTCGACAGGCCAACCTCTTAGTCGAATATATATATATATATACAAAAAAGATTATATATATATATTTATATATATATTTTTTTATCATTCTTTCCAAAAGAAAAGAGGCCTAGAAGCGTGGCTAACGCTAATGGCACGCATACCAGAGGCTAACTGCCTACGAAAACAGGCACAGAGGCACTGAAAGAGGATTTCACCCATCTAATGAACACACTAGACTAGACAAATATCAAGATGTATCCATCAGTGGACCAATTGCATGCTTTTGCAGAGGACAAGAAGCCTTCAGTCGACTCCTTCAGACATTAAGCACCCCCCACAGCCCAAATGGAATGATACAAAATTAAAATAAAAAATTAATTACAAAGAAACATTAAAAATATTATACTTATTTTATTTTTTATAATTTCTTTTTACCAATAGTCGACTAACGGCAAATGTTGGCCAATCATAGTCGACCATCCAAATCCTTAGTCGGGGACAGCCCTACTACATACTATGCTAATATGTCTATACTACTATGCACTCAAGACCGTAGCACTCAAGTTCAACACTGTTTGACAAGCAACGTTATTTACCCTTAGCTGCCAGAGTCGTACCCTTCCTGCTGACTTGTTGTACAGAACGTGTAAGTCACTTTGGATAAAAGCATCAGCTTAATGACTAAATGTAGATGTGAAATGTAAAAGGTTTTGTTGACAAAGTCAGCCTACAATGAATTGCCACGTGTGGTCCTAACACTACCTGCTTTAGAATCAATGTGGGTTGAATCTGAGTACCAGGCAAGGCTCTACCAGGTCACTGGCGTCATTTCACATATTCAAATATTTGTCCTCTGGTTTTCCAACTTTGGGAAAGACTTGTTTACGGTCACAAATACAGATGGGGTTGACCTATGGTGTGTATGGACATCATATCTGAAATCTTGAGTTGAGCTGTATTGCTGTGAGCTTAGCTGGGGTGAGTGAGGCTGATAGTGGCAAAGTGGTACTGTACAGTACAGTAGACTTGGCAAGATCCGCTGCCAGTCCTGAGCCTCTCTCGCCAACATTATGGGAAACATGCTTACGTCTTCTCCTGGTAGACGAGAAGATAGATACCAATTTCCACTGTGCATTCGGCTATCCGGCTGCAAGCTAGCCGAGCTTAGCACAAATGAATGGAAGTGTATACGGACCACTAGCATAGTTTATAAACTCCGGGAGAGGTGTTTTTGGCCAACAGCCAGGCTAGCTGGTCCGTATCCGCTTCCATTCACTTGTGCTAAACTAGGCTAGATTACAGCCAGATAGCTTTTAAATTGAACACATAGAGAGGGCATTGGTTCTATCTTCTTGTCTGACTGGAGAAGGTGGTAAGAGCATTTCCCATAAGGTTGGCGTGTTCCTTTAAATGAGCTTGCCAGTAAAAGGGCCATTTTCTCTTCTCCTCACATCAAAATGTTGAAAGGGTTGGAAAAATCCTCCACAAGCCTAGTGGTCTGACATTACTCATTACTCTGTCTGTCTGTCTGTCTGTCTGTCTGTCTCTGTCTGTCTGTCTGTCTGTCTGTCTGTCTGTCTGTCTGTCTGTCTGTCTGTCTGTCTGTCTGTCTGTCTGTCTGTCTGTCTGTCTGTCTGTCTGTCTGTCTGTCTGTCTGTCTGTCTGTCTGTCTGTCTGTCTGTCTGTCTGTCTGTCTGTCTGTCTGTCTGTCTGTGTGTGTGTGTGCGTGCGTGCACGCGTGTGTGCGTGCGTGCGTATGTGCATGTGCGCTAATAATGTTTCATCTCTGCTTTATCACCTAGAGATGGGCGCTTTAATGCGTTCATTTCAAATACTTCCTATGACTTACACTTAGATAGGCACTTCAAAGCGCCTCTGTCGTGCTCTGCTCACTGCCTCCGCTCAGAACAATAACAAAACATTAAGGCAGTCTGTCATCCTGGTCCACATCAGCTATAGGCACTCCTGTACGACGCAGAGCAGCCTCAGCGGCCACGGGGTCTGTCTCTCCGTAATAACACCACGAGGGAAGCACAGAGCGTCCCTGCTGCTTATCCCCTTCATTTACTTGATCAAAGGCAGCAGCTTCATCTTGGTTTCCAGTTAGTTTGTGCTCCAGGTGTTCTGCACACTCTGTACCGTCTGACACATAATGGAGTCAGTCACAACTTGAGCAGCTCCATCTCATGTCCCGAGAGCTCCCCCTCCTCGGGCTCTTCTCCAAGTGTAGTGTGGTGTGGTGTGGTGTGGTGTGGTGTGGTGTGGTGTAGTGTAGGGTAGGGTAGTGTAGTGTAGTGTGGTGTAGTGTAGTGTAGTGTAGTGTAGTGTAGTGTAGTGTAGTGTAGTGTAGTGTAGTGTGGTGTGGTGTGGTGTAGTATAGCGAGATGATTTCTAGAATGTATTGATTTCATAGAATGTTTAGTTTAGTTTAGTTTCTTTAATATTTGTCATACAGAAGTACAGAATACTTTTATACAAAATGCTTCTTACTGTTACGCTCCAGAGACTGTGCAAGACAAGATAAGTATGAAATAAAATAACATAGTATAGCATGTAAATTAGAAGTAAAAAAATGAGGTCACAGTGTTCAGTATAGACATATGTACAATGTTCGATGCAGAATAGACGTAACTGAGTTACCATATAATATACAATATACTATGCAGTGTACTAATATACAATACTATATAGTGCAAGGCAGAAATGGGATGAGGTGAAATTTAGGTACAATTTACAGTAGGTGTACGAGTTGTAGTGCAAATCCTTTATCAATAAATATAAAGTGTGTTTGTGTGATCTAAAGTGTGGAGAGTGGGTGCTGCAGTGTGTTGTTTGTTTAAGTGAGTGTGTGCGTGTGGGTGTGTGTGCTGTGTGCATTTGATGGTTGTTGCATAGTGTTTATTGTTCGTTTAGCAGCCTGATGGCCTGGGGATAGAAGCTTCTTCTGAGTCTTTCTGTGCTCGCCTTAAGACTCCGGTATCGCTTGCCTGACCGCAGCAGTTCAAAGAGGCAGTTGTTCGGGTGGCTGGAGTCCTTGATGATTCTCTTAGCCTTCCCCCTGCACCGCTTGTTGTAAATGTTCTGGAGGGTGGGAAGCCACCCTCCAATTGTGCGTTCGGCTGAACGTGTCACTCTTTGTAGTCTGCTACGGTCTTGTGCAGTGCTATTCCCAAACCAGGAGGTGATGTTGCCAGTCAGGATGCTCTCTATTGTACATGAGTAGAAGTTCCTAAGGATCTTCTGACTGACTTGGAACTTCCTTAGGCGCCTGAGGAAGTAGAGGCGTTGTCGTGCCTTCTTCACAACACTGTCAATGTGTGTGGTCCATGTCAAGTCCTCGGATATGTGGGCTCCGAGGTACTTGAAACTGTTCACTCTCTCAACCGGTGCCCCGTCGATGCTGAGGGGGCTGTAGTCCTTGACCCCCGACCTCCTGAAGTCCACAATCATCTCTTTTGTTTTGCTGACGTTCAGGGAGAGGCAGTTCTCCTGACACCACTGTGACAGATTCTCTACCTCTTCCAGGTAGGCCCTCTCGTCGTTGGCAGAGATCAGGCCCACCACTACTGTGTCATCAGCAAATTTGATGATTGTGTTGTTGTTCCGCTGTGCCACGCAGTCATGTGTGTACAG
>NC_140175.1:26962255-26997255 GCF_963971535.1 Notolepis coatsorum | reverse complement strand
GATGGTCTGCAAAGCGCAGTGAGAGTGTTTTCATCCATTTGTAGCATAACTAGCCGCACTTTCAGCGTGTCCCTGTCCAACAAAGGTAGTCTATGAAAACTGTGACGTGTGGCTCGAAATCTTCTTGGTACAATTAGGATATGCGCAAATACAAACCATTGTTTTATATGTTTTAGATAACATGACGCGTTCTGTACTCCCAACAAGACAACCTGATCTTCTTCACCAACTCATTCAAGTTTAAACTATACTCTTCCTGCAACAACACACGCCTTGCGGGATTTCAGAGTGGGACTTCTGTTTGAGCCATACTGTAGTCAAATAAATAGAAGAGTCTTCAGATTATAAGCCTGTCAGTGGCCAAAGAAAAGGATGTGTTACGACCCTGGCTCAGAGGGAAGCAACATAAGGGGACACAGACACCAACGGTCTATGTTTAAACCAAAAGACTATACTTATTATGATACCCAGCGCAAACTAAAGATCAATGTGGTGGAAGGGAGGGAGACACTGTTCCAACAGTGTCTTCCAGTCACAGAGTCCGTGCATGTGTGGGTGGGGGAGGGCCTTTGAGCCCTGCCAGGCAGGTGTCCAATTAGCAGCAATCAGCTGCAACACAGCACACAGGATTAACCAAAAAGCATGGTACATAACAGATGTAAAGCTATTTTAGTGGACGTAAAGCTCTTTTAGTGGACGTAAAGCTCTTTTAGTGCACGTACAGCTCTTTTAGTGGACGTAAAGCTCTTTTAGTGGACGTACAGCTCTTTTAGTGGACGTAAAGCCCCTTTAGTGGACGTAAAGCTCTTTTAGTGGACGCAATGCTCCTTTAGTGGACGTAAAGCCCCTTTAGTGGACGTAAAGCACTTTTAGTGGACGCAA
Source organism: Notolepis coatsorum (assembly GCF_963971535.1). Classification (NCBI taxonomy): domain Eukaryota; kingdom Metazoa; phylum Chordata; class Actinopteri; order Aulopiformes; family Paralepididae; genus Notolepis; species Notolepis coatsorum. The sequence continues at coordinate 26,996,373 of NC_140175.1, read as the reverse complement.
TGCTCCTTTAGTGGACGTAAAGCTCCTTTAGTGGACGTACAGCTTTTTTAGTGGACGTAAAGCTCTTTTAGTGGACGCAATGCTCCTTTAGTGGACGTAAAGCTCCTTTAGTGGACTCATAGCTACCAACTTATTTGCTGCCGTCAGCCCAGCAAGAAGAGTTTGTGTTTTCACAAGTGACAAGAAGTTCAGATTGAGCTCATTTAGGGCACATCACAACAAAACAGCAGCTGAGGTAGCAAAATATTCTCCCAACTTTCCAACTTTTCCGTCTTGATGAGCCGTGATCTCATTAAACTCATTAATCATATGAACCAGACATCACATGATAGCAACGTTTGGTGCGACAGCTCTAATTAAAAAGAAAAAAGCAGGTGATCCAGTCAGACGTACATCAGTTACTACATTAAGGGAACTCCCTGGTGGGCTCCCTGGTGTCAGCCTGAGCATAAAGGACACTCACGGGAGGCTCACCTGTCTACTCTGAAATGCTCTGGTTAGCACCAAGCAGCCGTTTGAAGATGAAGGAAAATCTTGTTTTTACATTTTAGTTGAAATCTCTGTCGCATTTTTTGACAGAAGGTATGTTGACATACACCTATCCACAATTATCTAACTGTTGTTGTTGCTGTGAAAATTATTTTGCTTGATGTCTGTCCCCCTGGATATCAACAATATCCAATCTACTTCCTTTGAAATAATTAATATTATTATACCATGGTCTGGGTAAATACTCTTTTCTGATTGGCCGGCAGGCGTGCGTTAAAACCGCTTAATGCACATGTAGTTTGGTTCAAGATTAATCACCGTTTTAAATTCATCCGCTAACCAACCTGTAACCCATAGCTGGTTTGCTAGCCAGACATGTCATGGTCCCCAAATCAAGAACTTTTTTTCACATAAAAAATGCGCGGTAGTAGTACAGTATCACTGTCAGTTGACTCGTAGCCTCAAGTACATTCATTGTTGCGAGTTGAATTGAGAGAAAAGTCCTTGCACAAATATATGTAACCTATTCTATCTATTAGTCAGTCTGTCTAAAGAGTGTTAATAATATACAATAGTATATTAGACCTAGCTGGTATAGTGTCTCTGTGACAAGGTTTGCAACAATGTTGTTGACCAGGTAGGACATGCTATACATCTCGCTATTCAGTCGAATGCGCTCTGGCATCAGTGCGTTTTTTCTTATGTGATGAATATGAGAGTCGTTCGTTTCCATCAAGGATGTCCACTCTTTCTTGAAATATGTGTCGAATTCAGGGTCTTCCAGCAGTGATGTGTTGAAGCGCCATCTCTGGGAAGGTGGTTTGGGCCGGGGTGATTAGTATTTAGAGTGAGGGAAACAGGTGCATGGTCACTGATTGTAATGGGATGGATTTTAGAATCACAGATGTCTGGTTGGATTGAGTTGCTGGTAAGAAAGAAATCAATTCGAGAGAGAGATTTATGGACATGTGAGAAATGTGTATACTCTTTAGAGGAGGGATGGCTTGTGCACCAGCTGTCGCCAAGACCAAAATCCGTCATATATTGTTTCAGTGTGTCAGTGGAATGCCAATTTCTTGATTTGCTTGTTCTGTCAATAGTGGGATTAATAACTGTGTTGAAGTCACCTCCAATTATGATAGTTGAGTTGGGGTGATTACTTAGTGCTGAGAAGAAAGAGTGAAAAAAAGTGGGGTCATCAGCAATAGGACCGTAAATACTGGCAATGGTCATGTTGTGATTAAAAACAGAGCAGTTGACAATGATGAAACGATGATGCGCTTTCATCAAACACCATTCATTGTTTTACACTGCTATGTATATTATACGCGTATAGTTATTCTACAATCACACACGCAGTATTATTCTTTTGGGCGGTTATTCTTTTTCCAAGATAAGAGTTAATAAAGCACATTGGTATGTGGAGAGGCTATTTATTCCTGGAGTTGCATAATCCCTTCATTTATCATGGCACACACTATCCCCGTCTTGATTATTACGATTATTATCGTTTTCATTGGCTTACATAAATGGTAAATGTTGCATTTATATAGTGCTTTTATCCAAAGCGCTTTACAATTTGTTCCTCACATTTTACCCATTCACTCACACATTCACTCACCGATGGCGGAGGCAACCTTGCAAGGTGCCAATCTGCTCATTGGGAGCAGTTAGGGGTTAATAAGTGTCACTTCGACACGCTGCCCGAGAGGAGCAATAATCGAACCGGGAATCGAACCGGGAACCTCCGGATTACCAGACGACTGCTCTACATCCCGAGCCACTGGCTTACATGTCTTGGCCTCACACACAGCACTGACTGCAGATCTTGCTATCTCAAAGATGACACTGACAGCATAAAATATGCAACGCCATCCCCTGGGTTGGTTATATTACTCAATGTTGTAAAATATTACATGAATGATTTTATGAATGACAATATTTGAGGAGCCTAATAATGGTGACTTTCATTAATCATTTTTGTATTGGGTCTGTTTTACAAGGAACATATAAACGTTTCATACTCCCTTCTGTTTTACAGAGGCTGTCAGTGGACCCTGTCAGTAGCACTGGTGATGGGAGCTAACGTTACACTTCCCGCCCTCACAATCCAACAACAATTAATGAAGCATACTTGAGGCTTCAATGATACCACACATAATATGACGTGACATTTTTGGGGACAATGAGATGTCTGAGCAAGCAAGCCAGCCTTTTTGTCAAACATACTCACTGTTTGTTAATCACAGGCAAAGGTGAGGCTGGCATGCAGCCTTGTAACATTTTTGTTTAATATTTATAAAATTGGTGGTCAGAAGAACTACAACCCACCAATACTAGACATGGCTATGTCACCAGACACACCGTGGGTCTTCATTTTACTCTACCTCTACCGAGAACAAATGCACTTAAGAGAACCGTATAGAGCTGCTGCATACTGGAATTGTATACCTGTGAAGATAATGATGATCAGCAACAAATGTACTTTTAAGAAAAAGTTCAAGGATGCTGTTATGAATGGTGAAATACAGTTGATTTACTGATTTATTTAGTTAGTATTGTTAGTTTAGTTAGTTAGTTTAGTTAATATTGTATTTGTGGTTGGAGCCTTTGTGTGTTTTTTTTTAGATTTTGAAGATGTTGAGAATGTGCTTAGGCTAAGGTGTTTGTTATGTTTTTTTTAGTGCTGTCAGGCGATAAAAAAATGTATCTAATTAATTACAGGATTTGTAATTAATTAATCTAATTAATTGCATTTTAATCGCATAACCATTTTAGGTCTGATATTTTATATTCTATAATCATATTTCAAATTGCATGTGTCCGGATGGCAGAATTCAGTACTGTATCTACAAAACCTTCTGTTTAATCATCTTTCCTTTATTCATTTGCTTAGCTTTTTCAGGTCTGGTCAATTTTAGCATGGTGTTATTCACAGCAAAAAAAAAAAAAATAATTGAATTGATATTCTCATTTGGTTCATTACAATTTACTCACGCCTAGTAACAGACACAGTATTTCTGACACTGGGAATACATTCCCAGTGATGTCCTTGAATCAGATACCAAGAACATGCAAATGGACCATGTAAAAAAAAAATTGTAAATGTTTATTCCACGTTCTTATGGAATGAATGAGATAAAAAATAATTATATAAAAAAAAAAATTAATACATTTTGAGTTAATTTTCATAACGCGATCATTTGCTGTGTAATTAATTAATCTAATTAACGCGATAAACTGACAGCCCCCCTTTTTTTTTTTTTTTTTTTTTTGTTACTGTAATGTGTTAGGACCCCAGGAAGAATAGTATTTCACCCATGGGTGTAGAGACTAATGAGGATCCATAAATAAACAAATAAACAAAGGTATTGACTGAAAGTCTTTACTAGCATCAAGTTAGCTTTCTGGGTCATTGTCACTGGCATCAGTCAAGCAGTTGCTAAGGTAGCGCAGAGGGACTATAATGAAAGTCAGCAGTGAGCAAAGCATAAATAACAAATATTTCTTATGTTGAAAATATGAATATCAGCTAGCAAGCCCACAAACAAGTAATGAAACTAGTTTGCTACAATTTAGTTAATTTTAGGGGTTCAAAAACATCCACAGCAACTGTGACAATTTATTTATCACCTGCTAGCACAGGTTAGCCAAAATGTTAATCTCCCATAGCAACTGATCATACTGGGCTCATGAAACTGTTTATATTTGAAAGCTTCATGGTGGTGGATTAACGTAATTCGGTGGGTTGGAACTGTCTATGGGTTGGGGGGTCCACACTGACAATTTAGTGTGTGGTACCTTCGGACCTTCTTGACTATAACGTTGAATCGAGTTGATAACATGCAGTGGAAAAGTGGCAATATTCCCGGTTGGAGTTAGTAAACACAGTTGTATGTTAGCCTTCTTGGATGTTGAATAAATGCCTATTATTGTCTTTCAACACCCCGCCTCTCAGACTCCCATTTTCTCCTCTGCTAGCTAGTAGCTACGGTAACATTTCATTGGCTGTATTAGAGCTGGCATGCGTTGTGTTGTACAAACCGTGCTAACGTTGTGGCAAGATGTGTGTAGGCCTATGTAATGTTAATGGCTATGTTTTTAAAGTCGTAATGAAGATTGATTTATATTGCGCTTGCCATTTCCACAAACTGACTAGCACCTGCTGCTGCTGCCAGCAGCCAGCGCGTCACCTCTCCCACCTCCGCATCCCCTGAACCGAACAATACACAAACGCCCCGAACCGCGGAGGTCGTGCCGAACGGTGTACGGTTCGAATGCGTACCGTTCCACCCCTAACACACACACATTTTAAATACTTTAAATAATTTTTTTTATGTAATTATTATTTTTTGAATCCACAGTTCATATATCACACATAAGCTTCAATATAGATTCCTACATCTATCTAGGGGAGTCATCTAACAGTCATAATCAGCCTCTGATATTAGAATCAATAGCCTCCAGTCATAAATGGCCTCTGATATCAGGACTATTAGCCTACATTCATAATCAAGACCTCTGACACCAGGACCATTAGCCTACAGTCATAACCAAGGCCTCTGATATCAGGACCATTAGCCTACAGTCATAACCAAGGCCTCTGATATTGGGACCATTAGCCTACAGTCATAACCAAGGCCTCTGATATTGGGACCATTAGCCTACAGTCATAACCAAGGCCTCTGATATTGGGACCATTTGCCTACAGTCATAACCAGGGGTGTAAAGTACTTGAGTAATTGTACTTCGTTACAATACTTAAGTACTGTTTTGGGGGATTTGTACTTTACTCAAGTATTATTAGGTTTGTATACTTTGTACTTTTACTCCATTACATTTCAGAGAAAAAAAACATACTTTTTACTCCTTACATTTAAAATGCAGACCTACAAAGTACAAAGTACAAATCTCACAGGTCCAACCATTTTAATTGGTATATATTATTTTATTTTAATACCATAACCATGTAATGGTTTATCTGGCCGAACTAACATTAACGTTATTAATCCTGCGACTAGGGCTGGGCGATATGACCAAAAACGTTATCGCGATAAAATTATAAAATTATTTTCATATAATTCGATATCGATAATTATCGTCGATATAATGTCCGTCAAGTTTAATTGACTTCTTATGCTGCTGCGAATGTCTCAAGTCGAGTTGATGTCGTCATCAGTCCGCGCACGTTACGTTAGTAGTTAACCGACAAGCGGAGTATCTCATGACAATAAATATGACACTAAAATACTCTCTTCCGCCACAATATATTGAAACGAACTGTATACCTCACACTACTATAAACGTGGCCTCAGAATTCAAAACACACACATACTCGGCACGTAAATATATAAAACATCGGCGTGCAAGCTAATTAGCCTAGCAAGCCTGTAGTATCTAAGCGGAGTATTCCATGACAATGTGCTAAATATTACACTAAAATACTCTCTTCCGCCACAATATATTGAAACGACGTCCACTGTATACCCCCACTACTATAAACGTGGCCTCAGAATTCACGTCACACACATACTCGGCACGTAAATATATAAAACATCGGCGTGCAAGCTAATTAGCCTAGCAAGCCTGGTTGTTGAGTGAGTCCTACCTCCTTCCGGGTATACTTCGCTCTCGGCCATCTCCTTCACTGATTGGTTGTTAGCTGTTGTGCGTAAACACGTCATCACGTAACGTTCGTTGTTGTCAGTGAGTGTGGTGAGCCGAGGCTGAACGGAGCCAAGCTTGGAAAATCGATATATCGAAACTTTGCGACCACGTTTCATGTTTATTTCGAGGAAATAATTTATCGCGATAGTTATCGTTATCGTTTTATCGCCCAGCCCTACCTGCGACCGCAGGTAAACAGCCAATCAAATCCCCATCAATGGAAAATGAACCCGCCCATACCCATGCTGATTGGTCCTTGTGCAACACTAGAAAGCGGGGATCTTTGATTAAACACCTGCTATCAGAAGAATAGACAGTCAGATCTGCATTATGCTGTGGTTAATATTGTGATATTATTCAGGGTACTCCAGTATTCTGTCTTTAATATTGTGATATTATTCAGGGTACTCTAGTATTCTGCATTTAATATTGTGATATTATTCAGGATAATCCAGTATGCTGTGGTTAATATTGTGATATTATTCAGGATACACCATTCTGTTTTTAATATTGTGATATTATTCATGCTGTGATGTGAATGCCATCCATGTTAGTTTACCTTCAATGGAGAAGTGCATTAAATAATTCTAATGCAAAAAAAGTGTCCTCTGTTCTTTCATTTCAGCATTGTCTATCGCAGAACACATTCCATTGTGGGAAGAGTGTATGCTTGGTTTCATTCCAGCCTTGCCTAAACACCAGCTGATGATTTCACTATCAACTAACTCACCTGGTGCAATGTGTAGTTAAAATGAAAACTTGGCCCACGATGGAATAAGTTTGAGACCCCTGTCTATCCCTTTCAAAAAAAATTTCTTTTACTTTTTAGTACTTAAGTACATTTAAAAGTAGGACTTTTTGACTTTTACTCAAGTGTGTTTTTAGCCAGATACTTTGACTTTTACTTGAGTCAGATTTTGAGACGGTACCCATACTTTCACTTAAGTATAATTTCTGGGTACTTTTTACACCCCTGGTCATAACCAAGGCCTCTGATATTGGGACCATTAGCCTACAGTCATAACCAAGGCCTCTGATATTGGGACCATTAGCCTACAGTCATAACCAAGGCCTCTGATATCAAGACCATTAGCCTACAGTCATAACCAAGGCCTCTGATATCAAGACCATTAGCCTACAGTCATAACCAAGGCCTCTGATATCAAGACCATTAGCCTACAGTCATAACCAAGGCCTCTGACATGGGCAGCCAAGGACTGATACTTGACCAGTTTGTCCAAGAAGGCATGTTCCATATGCATGTTGAACAGACATTTATGGGGGGCGACAGTGGCTCAGGAGGTAGAGTGGTCGTCTCGTAATCGGAAGGTTCCCGGTTTGATTCCCGCGAAGTGTCCTTAACCCCTAACTGCTCCCGATGAGAAGGTTGGCACCCTGCATGGTCGCCTCCGCCATCAGTGTGTGAATCTGTGAGTGAATCTGTGAGTGAATGGGTGAATGCGAGACATAATTGTAAAGCACTTTGGATGAAAGCGCCATTTATCTATCTCAAGAAGGCTTGTTCATATACGGGTTAAACAGATCTATCTCAAGAAGGCTTGTTCATATACGGGTTAAACAGATCTATCTCAAGAAGGCTTGTTCATATACGGGTTAAACAGATCTATCTCAAGAAGGCTTGTTCATATACGGGTTAAACAGATCTATCTCAAGAAGGCTTGTTCATATACATGTTGAACAGACATATTTATCTCAAGAAGGCTTGTTCATATACATGTTGAACAGACATATTTATCTCAAGAAGGCTTGTTCATATACAGGTTGAACAGCCATATTTTTCTCAAGAAGGCTTGTTCATATACAGGTTGAACAGACATATCTATCTCAAGAAGGCTTGTTCATATACGGGTTAAACAGACATCTATCTCAAGAAGGCTTGTTCATATACGGGTCGAACAGACATACAGTATCTATCTCTAGAAGGCTTGTTCATATACGGGTCGAACAGACATATCTATCTCAATGATAAGCACTTCTCTCTGATGTTCAGCGACAGAAGTGATATTTCATTTCAAAACCTTCAATTATGTTCTTATCTTTGTTTTCGTGTTTTTGTGTAATTATGTTATTGTCGTTAAGGAGCCCCCTCGAAAACCAGATGGTATTTATTATCTCAAGGGTCCTATTCCTCATAAAGAGTGTCACCTCCATCATCAGTATTCATACATGTATCCATACAGTCATACATTACTTATTATCTTGACACCTGCTCGATGGGGAGACAGAGAGAGCATCGCTCCACAACTCCCTCATCAAGATGACACACACACACACACACACACACACACACACACACACACACACACACACACACACACACACACACACACACACACACACACACACACACACACACACACACACACACACACACACACACACATACATACATACATACATACATACATACATACATAGAGAGAGAAAGACTCTCACACTCAGTACACAAACACTCACAAATGCATACACACATACACACACACACAGACACTCAGCTTGTAGCAAACTGTGCAATAATTTGCTTCAATAGTCCTGTTAATTAGAGGCTAATGAAGTCTCTTTCCTGGATTCTATCCTGTGAGGTAATGGAGCGGTAGGAGGAGCACTCTTCATTATGGGATGTGTCGATCACTAATAGAATGTAAGTGTTTTTTTACCTCTGTGTGTGCGTGCGTGCGTGTGTGTGTGTGCATGTTTGTCCCCTAATGGGAATTGGCACACATTAAAACACCATTAGGTATCACTTATAAAGCAGCTCGATAGTCAGGAGGATACAGTCACGTGTTGAGCCACTGTTTCCCTTTGTTTGTGCTGACGCCTAGTTTACATTATGATGTCATTCTTTCACTTACACATGTATCCACTGAGCTCTCGATACGAGGACCGGTGAAATCCGGAATGAGTTCAAATGTATTTCAAAGCTACATTTAAAGTCTGATTCTATCTAAGATAAGATGTAGATGATGATGATACGATGTATTATCCTCGGGGGGATTTGTGTTGTTGTCAAAGGCACTACGTGGCAAAGGTTGGTAGACATTAAGGTAATTAAGAAGTGAACACACACACACACAAATGATTATGATTATTAGTATTATTAATAATAATAACAATAATTACTATTAGTGTTATTATTATTATTATTATTAGTAGTAGTAGTAGTATATTATTATAATGATGAAATAATGAATAATGAAACAAAGAAAACAATTTAAACAAGCACAGGATTCCTAATTACAGTCTGACATCACACAGGGCATCTCAAATGGACCTGTGTTTAGAGGTACTTTGGGATTGGAATAAAACAAACGTAAGATTGGGGATTTAGGTGGAATAATGTACTGAACCAAACACAGAGGTAACCAACCCTTAACTCAAAGCTTTCATTTTGTGCTGTAATTTCTCAAAGCTTTCATTTTTTCGCTGTGGAAGAGGTAGTCTCATAATTTCTAAAAGGCCATGATAATTTTTTTTTTTTTTTTTAAATAGTTTTTTCCCTCAATCTCAAGAAAGATCATTTTGTGAAACCGAGCCCTGGTCTGCAACAGTTTAGGTGGTAACACTGTATTAGGAGGCTGTGTGTAGGGGACCGTTTGCCTGGTGATGCTGTAGTTATGAGGCTGTAGTTATGAGACAGGACAGTTTGTCTGTTGAGGCTGTAGTTTTGAGGTTGTAGCTTTCAATGAATGAATGAATTATTTTATTTTCGAATGTTTACAAATACAAATAAATAAACATAAACAAATAATATTTCGAAGATTTTTACAAATAAACAAACGAACATTGTTGATGCTGTAGTTATCAGACAGGACAGTCTGCCTGGTGGGGCTGCAGTTAGGAGGCTGTAGTTATCAGACAGGACAGTTGGCCTGGTGATGCTGTAGTTAGGAGGCTGTAGTTATCAGACAGGACAGTGTGTGGTCTGTTCCCAGAGTTCTTGCAGAGGGCTGCTGGGTGGACAGTGGCAGGTCCAGATGGAGCTGTCCCTCTCATCTTCTCCCTGGGCCCATTAGTGGTGCCAGCATCCATCTGCTCCTACAGCCCCTGTCCTCTCTTTAGACCTGCCGTGTGTGTGTGTGTGTGTGTGTGTGCGTGCGTGCATGCGTGTGTGTGTGTGTGTGTGTGTGTGTGGTGTGTGTGTGTATGCGTGCGTGCGTAGTGGGTTTGTGTATGTGGGTTTGTCAGAGACAGGCAAAGGCAGAATTGACAATACCCAAAGTGTGTTCATGTGTGTATGTGTGTGTACATGTGTGTGTGTGTCAGAGAAAGAGAGAAAGAAAGAAAAAAAGACAGGGAAAGGCAGAGGAAGTGAGATAGAGACAAAGAGACAAGTGAAGTGAAGAGAGAATGCGTTGTGTATCCCTGTGCAGATGCATGGTGTGAGCTTGTTCTGGTGACAGGCCTACCTGTGCCCAGTGCCCACCCCTGTCACTGAGGCAAGGAGCCTCTGTCTGGTGTCCCTCTCTGTCACCGAGGCAAGGAGCCTCTGTCTGGTGTCCCTCTCTGTCACTGAGGCAAGGAGCCTCTGTCTGGTGTCCCTCTCTGTCACCGAGGCAAGGAGCCTCTGTCTGGTGTCCCTCTCTGTCACCGAGGCAAGGAGCCTCTGTCTGGTGTCCCTCTCTGTCACCGAGGCAAGGAGCCTCTGTCTGGTGTCCCTCTCTGTCACCGAGGCAAGGAGCCTCTGTCTGGTGTCCCTCTCTGTCACCGAGGCAAGGAGCCTCTGTCTGGTGTCCCTCTCTGTCACTGAGGCAAGGAGCCTCTGTCTGGTGTCCCTCTCTGTCACTGAGGCAAGGAGCCTCTGTCTGGTGTCCCTCTCTGTCACTGAGGCAAGGAGCCTCTGTCTGGTGTCCCTCTCTGTCACTGAGGCAAGAACATTGTACATTATGTATATACTGAACACTGTGTCTACGTACGTGACTTCTATTTTTACTTCTATTTCTACTTCTATTTTTACATGCTATACTATTTTATTTCATACTTATCTTTTGTCTAGCACAGTCTCTGGAGCGTAACAGAAAGAAGCATTTTGTATAAAAGTATTCTGTACTGAAACTAAAGACATGCATGGTAGGCAGGGACTACAGCTGAAAACTAGCTCATTAGCTAATTCTGGCACATTTACATTGGTGTGGAAACTGAAGATGTTGATTCCCTTGTGCTGTCCTAACGATGAGGGAGCTCACTGGGCTTAGGGAGAGGAAAAGATACATCATGTTTAAAGTAGGGCTGTCAGTTTATCGCGTTAATTAGATTAATTAATTACACAGCAAATTATCGCGTTATGAAAATTAACTCAAAATTAATTACAATTATTATTATTTTTTCTCTCATTCATTCCAGAAGAACGTAGAATACACATTTACAGACTTTTTTTTATATGGTCCATTTGCATGTTCTTGGTATCTGATTCTAGGGCCATCTATGTATTCCCAGTGTCAGAAATACTGTGTCTGTTACTAGGCTTGAGTAAATTGTAATGAACCAAATGAGAATATCAATAAAAAAATTTGTATCTTTGACTGTGAATAGCACCATGCTCAAATTGACCAGACCTGGAAAATCTAAGCAAATTAATCAATGGAAGATGATTCACCAGAAGGTTTTGTAGATACAGTACTATGAGGGCAGACGTTCCACTCTACTGGTTAAAATTACTTACTCGTGAGTAGTACGTTCGTTGATAATGAAAAATTATGTCCACAGCCACTCCAGTGTAAAACAAAGATATCCAGATGGATGGTCCACAGATGCACACTGACCTGGCTGAGAGAATTGTTGATGTTTGATGTTCTAGAATGTTCAACCATGACATCATACTGTGACATCACAAATGTTCTAGAATGTTCTATTATGACAATTATATAATACAATAACCTAAATATACCTTTGGCTCCTACAAGTACTGAATTCTGCCATCCGGACACATGCAATTTGAAATATGATTATAGAATATAGAATATCAGGCATAAAATGGTTATGCGATTAAAATGTGATTAATTAGATTAATTAATTACAAATCCTGTAATTAATTAGATTAATTATTTTAATCGCCTGACAGCACTAGTTTAAAGCCATATAATTTTAACTGTTTACTATTTTTTAAACATTTTTTTACCCATGTTTAACATTCATAGCCTATTCTCAAGATATCTGTAAAATATTTAAAAAATATTTATTTTTGATAAATACCAATTAGGAATATCTCGACGAATTACCTCTGAATATGAATAAAAAAAAATATTAAAGATTCGCTCATTAGTTCGACCACAAACGGCGTTGAGGTGAAACTTTACCAAGTGGGCCACTGACCTGCATTATCCTCCGGGCGCTCGATGTACTGCCCCGGCCAGAATATTCGGCTCGGCTCGCTGGTGAAACAAGGACCAGAGGTGATCCGCGCAGTACACTTCCTCGTTGGCGCGTGCCGCCTACGGGGGTCCTGTTTTTCGGCGTGTGGCTGCAGACTGCGCGGTCCGGTCGCCTCTGGTTCTGTCTTGAAAATCCACTCGCCGGAAATAGTAACTAGGGGTGAAGAAGGCACTAAATCTGTCTCTACTATTTCTAGAGTGTTTCATGTTCTAAGCTTTTCACACAATGAACATATATGTAAAATTAAGATATTTACCCAATTTTATGAAATAATAATAAACACAGACACCGCTGTGCTCACACACACACTCAAAATATTTCAAAAAAGTAGAAAAAGCGACTAGGACAGCACAAGGGTTAATGTGCACTGTCCCTGGGTATTTCTTTTTTATAAATAACTTAACTTAACTTAACCTCTCTGTCATTGAGGCAAGGAGTCTCTGTCTGGCAGACTGTCTGTCACTGAGGCAAGCACTCTCTGTCTGGCAGTCTGTCTGTCACTGAGGCAAAGGAGACTGACTGAGGACTGGGAGAAGCAGAGGATTAGAGCTGATACTGTACTACAGGGGGGCAGCATTAAAAGAAAGCAGCCTAGGGCTGATATGCAAATGTTACGCTAGCAGGAGCACTGTTGATGTGGAGAGAGAGAGAGAGAGAGAGAGAGAGAGAGAGAGAGAGAGAGAGAGAGAGAGAGAGAGAGAGAGAGAGAGAGAGAGAGAGAGAGAGAGAGAGAGAGAGAGACATAGCGCTGCTGGCGGGACAAAACCTCATAACTCCAAAAACCCAACTTTTTAGCAGATGAAAAAAACAAACACAGATTTGAGGGCGAATAGAGTTACGAGGTTTAGACAGATGATTGGTTTAATGCTTTCCCATTGTGTAGATGTTGTAAAACCACACACACATGGAGGATGATCTACTGAGTTGATAAAAAAAAAAAAAAAAAAAATGGAGTTAGGAGGTTTTGTCCCGCCAGCAGCGATAGAGAGAGAGAGAGAAACATACATAGAGAGAGATACATAGAGATAGAGGCAGAGAGAAAGAGACACAGATAGAGAGACAGAGAGAGAGACATAGAGAGACAAAAAGAGAGAAAGAGAGAGTGAGATAGAGAGAGAGAGACACACACACACACACACACACACACACACACACACAGATAGAGACAGGGAAATGGAAATAGAAATAGAGACTGAGCAGAGTTTGCTTTGGCTCCTCTAGAAGTGCTGTAGTTGTATAGTTGCTGTAATTTTCTGCATAGCTGAGTAACTGAAAGCTTGGAAGACAGCTGTGCGTCTTCTGGGAGCGCTGGCAGCATTGTTTGACAAGGCTTTGGCAGCTCACAGGCTACAGGCGTTGCCAATGTCCTCCGATCCAAAACGGAGACAATAGCAGCAACAATAGCAGCAGCAGCAGCATGAGCAGACATCTCGGAGTCACGGGTCAAGGAAGCTATAAAAGAAGGAAGGGTCATCACGTCACTGTGTGTAGTGAGTGAACGCACATTTGTGCCAAGTGTGGAGACTTTCATTTCGGCTGACATTGAGTGAACTAGCTGACGTTTGATCTATTGGTTGATGTATTTCCTCAGATAGCTGGTATATTGTGCATTTTAATACAGGCTTCAATAGAACTGGCACCAAAAGTCTGTGCGTTTACTGTCACTTTTTAAGTATTGACTATCACATTTACTTGTAAAACTAATTGTAAGTAAGTTCCACTGTATTCAATAAAAGGAAATAGTATGCAATGGTGTCATTCTGGCCCTTACTTCTTGCAGCTGATGGAAGATTCATTGTAATTGAAAATAGAAATGTGATTAATTCTCCCGCCCTAGCAGATACTGTAGTACGCCTGAGCACATGCGACCCCATCAATCTCATCTCATCTACATCCTGGAGCGTTGGCTGAAAAGAGACAGCATAGCTCTTTAGATAGACAGTCAGGCAGTCAGGCAGTCAGGCAGTCAGGCAGGCAGGCAGGCAGGCAGGCAGGCAGGCAGGCAGGCAGGCAGGCAGGCAGGCAGGCAGGCAGGCAGGCAGGCAGGCAGGCAGGCAGGCAGGCAGGCAGACAGGCAGACAGACAGACAGGCAGGCAGGCAGGCAGGCAGGCAGGCAGGCAGGCAGGCAGGCAGGCAGGCAGGCAGGCAGGCAGACAGACAGACAGACAGACAGACAGACAGACAGACAGACAGACAGACAGACAGACAGACAGACAGACAGACAGACAGACAGACAGACAGACACACAGACACACAGACAGACAGACAGACAGACACAGACAGACAGAATGTATTTTGTACACATTGCAATGAGCTTTTTCGTGTGACATCACATAAAGATGGAAGTCCAAACGACTCATTTAAAGGCACAGTTTTCTGAATACGGGCTGGGTGCAAACACGAAGGTTATCCTATAACCCTAGTTATATGAGTAATAGCAAGCGCTCTGCTCTGTATTGGGATATTCCCCTGTCACCTACTGTGACCTTGAAAGTTTCCTGCCACAATGCACCTACACCTGTCCGGCCACGCCCACTTCCGCCCATGTATTTAAGTGAGGGGTGTGACCGTACTTCCGCTCTTCCCTAGTCGTGACCGTTATTCGGAAGACCATTAGGGGCCCTCAGTGAGTGAGAGCAGAGCGCTCGCTATTACTCACATAGTACTATATAGACTACCCGCCCCCGCTGCTCACCGCCACGTGACGGGAGCGAGCAGAGGCGGAGAGTTTACGCCGCAGGTCGTCACCCACCAAAGAGACCGTCGGACTAGCCGACTGTCTCTCGGTGGGGACGCTGGAGGCGGAAGGCCACCTCACTGGGGAGGGGCGCTCGACGGCTACCGGGCGGCGCGCACCCAGCTCTCCGTGCCGCTGAGGCTCACCCTCCTGCCACAAGCGTGGAGTCAGGGAACCCCCGCGGCGCACGGAGGAGGTCGCGACAGTGAACCGCTGGTGGAGGCCTGAACGGTAGTTCCCAGGTCCCGGTGGTGATGTCATTTTCCAAGGCTTGGGGGGAAAAAAAGAGACAGCAACACAAAACTAAATCTAAATCTAAGCTAATAATTTTCTTTACACTTCTGAGGTGTGCCTGTAGCAACGGACTTCCGAGAGTGAAAGACTAGGGAAGAGCGGAAGTACGGTCACACCCCTCGCTTAATTAAATACATGGGCGGAAGTGGGCGTGGCCGGACAGGTGTAGGTGCATTGTGGCAGGAAACTTTCAAGGTCACAGTAGGCGACAGGGGAATATCCCAATACAGAGCAGAGCGCAGAGCTATTGCGAAATATAACCAACTGGCTTGTCTTATTTCACAGTTTGAGTGTTAGCAGGCCCATCAGAGACCCAAATGTATGTGCACAGCAGCAAGTAAGTTTTTCACAATATGAATAGGACCTTTAAGCAGATTCCTAAACACAACAGCAAACAGTTCAGTACAGTCACTGAAATCACTGAAGGCTTGAGCAGTTCCTAATGGAATGGCAAGGGAGCTAATTGCCTGCCAAAAACAAATACACAAATACATTAGTGAGTGAAGTTAATGAGCTCCCCTCCATATAGAGAATATGTACGTACAATACTCCAGCGTACCAGCTGTTCCTAGCTGATTTTATACTGCCATCATTCAAAGCATACTCACCTCATCGATCACAGTCTGGTACGGTTCTGCACAAAAACACTCCATTCACAAACGTCAGCGCATCATCAACAAGGCCTCCAAAATCATAGATTGTGACCTTCCCTCTCTGGACTCCATCTTCACCTCCCGCACAACCACCCTTGCCAGAAAAATCGCAAAGGACCCCTCACCCCCAGCACACCCCCTGTTTCAGCCCCTGCCCTCAGGTAGGCGCTTCAAGTCTATCCTCGCAAAAACCACCCGCTTCAAGGACAGCTTCTTTCCAACAGCCATTCGGACCCTGAACTCCCTTGGTCCCCCTCTCCGCCCCTTACACTAACCAAGCTCCTGACCAGATGGACTAGTCTCTTCCGTGTGTTATGTTGTGTTGTGTCGTGTTGTGCTGTATTTATTATATGTATTTCTAGGAAGGGAGGGTAAATGTATCCATCGCATGCGTGCCGATTGATGACCTCTGAGCAGGTCCTAAATTATAATTATTAATTATTTATGTATCCATGTTCCTGTTGTATGTATAACCAGAGCTTCATCCACTTTGTACCGAACACGAATACCACCAACCTGGTTGTGTGGCAATAAAGGTATTGTAGGATATAGTGAATATCATGAATAACGTACTCAGTCAACTGAGTCTGGTTAATACGATTTATTAGCCAGATATATCAATTATATACAAGCTAGTTAGATACATGGTTGAGTGGCTTTCGCCCCAGGTTATCAGCTGAAATTTACGAGAAGACTCAATGGTGTTGGGAGGAGCCCTTTATAGTGAGAACGGGGGGGGGGGGGGGGGCTCCATTTGATGGGGCAAAAGGGTGGGGGGGGTGCACACAGGATAGGGGACACATGGGGGGAGGAGGGGGAGGGATTTGATATCCACGACAGTATCTTGTATCTTGTATAATGTAACTACATTATACCTGTATACCTGTACCTTGCTTAACAGACTGTATAGTAAAAACCTGTACTCTGATGCCATTTAAAAAGTTAATACATTTTTATTTATTTGTTTATTTATTTCCTCCACCTCAGACAGCAGTCTACCGATTGACAATGCATATATTGCCGTAACTCCTCTCCTAGAGGCGGCTAGGAAACCCAACGGAACATTGCGGGAACACAATGATCTGTGGCACGGATTATTGCTGACCACCTGTCTCCCGTGTTCTCTACATTTTAATTGGCTGCAGCACTAAGTGTCCTGTGAGGTGCTTTCGGGCACTATTAACTACTTGGTTCCTAGAAGCCGTTATTTATTGGTGCTGACTGCAGGATTCTGACTGCTGGCCCAGCACACTCCGTCCTCATCAATATCACCAATATATTCATAAACTCATATAGGAATTAAACGCCCTAAATAGCCAGGTGGCAGGGGGCTCGTAAAGCAGAGTTATATTTTCAGAGAACACACTTTTGGATCTCGTTCTCAGTATTTCGTTAGGGCTCTCAAGTATCCGACCCCCCCCCCCCCCCCCCCTTTGGTAAATGGTAAATGGACTGCATGTATATAGCGCTTCTTTTATCCAAATCGCTTTACAACTTATGCCTCACATTCACCCATTCACTCACATGTTCACACACACCGATGGCAGAGGCAACCATGCAAGGTGCCAACCTGCACATCTGGAGCAGTTATGGGTTATAGGTGTCTTGCTCAAGGACACTTGCACACAGAGCCAACAATCGAACCGGGAACCCTCCGATTACCAGGCAACCGCTCTACCTCCTGAGCCACTGTCGCCCCCCAGCCAGCCAGACAGTCTCCTTGCCTCAGTGACAGAGAGGGATGCTACAGCTTGTTCATTATCTCAATGCCATGCGGGTAACGCTCCACTGTCTCGCCCGCTCTTCACCTGCAGGGTCGAGAGGAGCTGAAGACTCGCTCTGAAATCACAGCGGCACTCTTCATACCCTGAGAGCAGCGAGAAGAGAAGGATAGAAGAGAGGGAGGGGAGGGAGGGGAGGAGGGGAGAAGGAAGATGAATGGAATAAATGTATGAGTTTGTGGATGCGGCAAAAGCTTTCAATATCCTGTCCGTCATCCATATTCAATTAGGACACGCCTGGTTAGGTTATATGTCAGAGTAGATATACCAATGTAGTGGAGGCACTGTATGACTCGGAGAAGATGATTGCATTTGAAAGAGTCAATCAATATCTCTTGGCCTTCAAAAACAAATATAACTGATTTACGATTGACTGGTGTTGTGCAGGACCCTAGTTAAGAAGATTAATCGCCCCTTAATAATGCACACAGACATCGTTATCATTTCTTTAAAGTCCACTTGGCACATGCTTGCTTTATTTATGTTATTTATGCTGCCGTGGTGCTTCATTTGCACAGAAACTGTTTGAAAAACCACTGAGAATTTATTTTATTATAATTATCATTACTTTTTGCATTTAACGAGGTAAATCCTTTTCAAGGCTGCCCCGACCAATAAGTCATTGGTACACACACATCTCACATTTAGTTTCACACAAGACAGACTACAAAAACAACAGAAATATAGACCTATAATAAATAAATAAAAGAATATCTAACTAAAACTAAAACTTGAAGAACAGCAACAATACAAAATTAAGTTATAGGGCAGGGCCTGAGGGAACGAGAGTCAGCAACAGAAAGAGAGTTAGCAAAAGCTAGAGCAGTAGATAGTGAGTGTGTGTGTGTGTGTGAGTGTGTGTGTGTGTGTGTGTGTGTGTGTGTGTGTGTGTGTGTGTGTGTGTGTGTGTGTGTGTGTGTGTGTGCGTGTGTGTGTGTGTGTGTGTGTGTGTGTGTGTGTGTGTGTGTGTACATGTGCGTGATTGCGTCTAAGTGTGTGTGTGTGCGTGCGTGCGTGTGTGTGTGTGTGTGTGTGTGTGGGGGGTACAGTGCAATCTTGCACTACCGTCTTCTCCAGAGTAAGACAGGAAGATGGATACGAATTTCCTCTCTGTGCGTTCAGTAGAAAGCGAGCTAGCCTAGCTTAGCACAAATGAATGGAAGTGGATACGGATCAGCTAGCCAAGCTTAAAACTGCGGGAGAGGTGTTTTTGGCCAACAGCTAGGCTATCTGATCCATATCCACTTCCATTAATTTGTGCTAAGCTAGGCTACCTTTCTACTGAACACACAGAGAGTAAATTGGTAGCCTATCCATCTTCGTGTCTGACTCTGGAGAAGATGGTAAGTACAGAACTCAATATCAGTATGGTATTAATCTCCAACTGGCTCAGATTGCTTTTTTTTCCCTCTTTTCTCCCCTTTCAATAATACAAAAAAAGGTTTTATACTGATCTACGTGGGGCCCCAGATATACAGTAAATGATGCCATAGTGAGAAACAACCTTTAGGTTATGTTAAAGATCCCTCCACTTAAAAAACTATTTATTTTCATGGTTAACTCATCTCTGAAGCATGACTTTGAATATACAGATTGTTATCTACAGTATGCTGAATTTGTCACCAGTGTGCCTTTTCCTGGAGAGGGAGAGCTTCTCTGTACTTCCCTGATATCTGAGAGGCTGTTTCCATCTGGCATTCAGATCCGATCTGGGTGATCCAATCACAAGTGGACGGCTAAGTACGTCAGTTCAGACCTGGCATTAGAATGTGTGTCCACATGCATCTCAAGTGGTCGGATCTCACTTCCCTCTTAATATGCAAAGAAACACTTGCTTTTTTTTTTTTTTTTTACATTATTCACTGCTCGTCTTGATTTTTTATTCTCTCTCTCTCTCTCTCTCTCTCTCTCTCTCTCTCTCTCTCTCTCTCTCTCTCTCTCTCTCTCTCTTTCTATCTATCTGGCCCCAGTATTCACTGACATCTTCAACCTGTCCTTAGAACAGGCTGTCATCCCCACCTGCCTGAAGAAGTCCACTATTATCCCTGTACCCATAAAATCCAAGCCTGCTTGCCTCAACGACTACCGCCCTGTAGCTCTCACCTCCATAGCCATGAAGTGCTTTGAGAAGCTAGTAAAGGGCTACATCTGCTCCTCCCTCCCCATCAACATGGACCCCCTGCAATTTGCATACCGCCCCAACAGGTCCACGGAGGACGCCATAGCCCATGTGCTGCACACAGCAGCATCACACCTGGACAAGAGGCAGGGGAACTATGTGAGAATGCTATTCATCGACTACAGCTCGGCATTCAATACCATAGTCCCCTCCATACTCATAGCCAAGCTCAGGGACCTGGGCTTGAACTATGACCTCTGCCAGTGGGTCTTGGACTTCCTGACTGGCAGACCCCAGGTGGTGAGAGCAGGCAACTGCACCTCCTCATCCATCACCCTCAACATAGGGGCCCCCCAGGGCTGTGTTCTGAGTCCCCTCCTCTACTCCCTGTACACACACGACTAGGCCTGCCACGATAACACATTTTGCTGGGCGATTAATTGCCCCCGAAAATATCGCGATAAGCGATATTATTGCGACCGGTTAGAGATTTTTTTTTTTGAAATTTATTTCCCCAAACTTTTATTTTGAAGCCCACCGCTCCGTCTTTTCCGGTGTTTAGACTTTTATTTTGAAGCCCACCGACCGGACCGGAAGTATTTTGTGATTATCCTAAGCAGAAACTATGAGCCGACAACTTGGGCTAATGATATGATGTTTTTGAGCTAATGATAAAACAAATTGTTGGTGAACAACTAACTTTAGGTTAGTTTTAACGTTAGCTACTAACGTTAGATGCAGCTACTACAGGCAATCAACGATGAGGAGGAAGCGTCAAAGCAGTATATAATATAATAGCTGTGGTGCGTAAGCACTGCAGCACGACTCGAAACTACCGGAGTGTTATAATAAATTAATTCATGTTTAACTTGTCCCCGTGTCCAGTCCTTTGACTAGCCCCACCCGTTAATTGTAAACAATGATGCATGTAATTGTATTAACGTTATTCTGTGTTGTACTTGTAGCTATGCTATACGTTGTATTTCGTTTGTAGCTAATGTTGTTAGCATTGAATGAGCATCAACGAACGCTAGATCTTTAATCTTTATTTAGCAGTCCAGTTTCTCCGGGCAGTAGCGAGTAACTACTTGGGTCTAAAAATAGCTAACGTTACACTACAAATAATGCTACTTGGTTAAAAGGAGCAACACTATTGAGAAATGTCTATGTGGCGTTGCCCCACGGAGCTCCCGTGCTGTACTCTAGTAACGTCAGCGGCCCGCCTCCCAACACGGACAGTGACTGAGGGGCACTGGTTCCGCCTCATTAAAACAAACGCGCAAATAGCAATTAATCGCGCCCGTCAAAATCATTGCATTCATTTTAATTATCGCAGCAATTAATCGATTTATTGCTTATCGCGGCAGGCCTACACACGACTGTGTGGCTCAGCGGAGTAGCAATACAATCATCAAATTTGCTGACGACACAGTGGTGGTGGGCCTGATCTCTGCCAACGACGAGAGGGCCTACCTGGAAGAGGTCAAGGTCCTGGCGGGATGGTGCCAGGAAAACAGCCTCTCCCTGAACGTCAGCAAAACAAAGGAGATGATTGTGGACTTCAGGAGGTCGGGGGTCAAGGACTACAGCCCCCTCAGCATCGACGGGGCACCGGTTGAGAGAGTCAACAGCTTTAAGTACCTCGGAGCCTACATATCCGAGGACTTGACATGGACCACACACATTGACAGTGTTGTGAAGAAGGCACGACAACGCCTCTACTTCCTCAGGCGCCTAAGGAAGTTCCAAGTCAGTCAGAAGATCCTTAAGAACTTCTACTCATGTACAATAGAGAGCATCTTGACCGGCAACATCACCTCCTGGTTTGGGAATAGCACTGCACAAGACCGAAGCAGACTACAAAGAGTGACACGTTCAGCCGAACGCACAATTGGAGGGGGGCTCCCCACCCTCCAGAACATTTACAACAAGCGTTGCAAGGGCAAGGCTAAGAGAATCATTAAAGACTCCAGTCACCCGAACAACTGCCTCTTTGAACTGCTGCGGTCAGGCAAGCGATACCGGAGTCTCAAGGCGAGCACAGAAAGACTCAGAAGAAGCTTCTATCCCCAGGCCATCAGGCTGCTAAACGAACAATGAATGAACACTACACAACAACAACCACCATAGATCCTCCCCTACACAACAACAACCACCAAACGCACATAGCACACACATCCACACGCACACACTCACTTTAAACAAACACACTGTAGCACCCACTCCACACACTTTATAGCACACACCCACTTTAAACAAACACACTGTAGCACCCACTCCCCACACTTTATATTTATATTTATTGACGAAGGATTGCACTACAACTCGTACACCTTACTGTAAATTGTACCTAAATTGTACCTCATCCCATTTCTGCTTTGCACTATATAGTACTGTACATTAGTACACTGCATAGTATTGTATATTATATGGTAACTCAGAACATTGTACATATGTCTATACCGAACACTGTGACCTCATTTTCTTCTTCTAAACTACATGCTATACTATGTTATTTGATACTATCTTGTCTAGCACAGTCTCTGGAGCGTAACAGTAAGAAGCATTTTGTATGAAAGTATTCTGTACTTCTGTATGACAACTATTAAAGAAACTTGAAACTTGAAACTATCTTCACATTTGAATAAAGAGGCAAGATGACATTTACACATGCATAGGGAGATAGGGGTTGCTATCGAGAGGTAGGAATATATGGGTCTTGGGGTGATACCGATGCAGAACGTGATCAGAAATTGTATTTCCAAGCAATAGAATGTCTTTCTCCAGCAATGGCAGCTGTCTACACCAGCTGATGTGCAAAGACATCATTATAAAATAATTCAAGTTGTACAAGCAGCGATGCTATCTGACATAAAGACATGGAACAATTAAAAAAGAAACGAAACAAGAATACTAAGAGAAAGTGATCAAATGATCAAATATTTTTAAATGACAGAGCAATGTAACAGAGGCATAAAACCAACCCATAAGGGGTGGATTATTTGGGGGAAAGGATTGACTGGGCACTGGAATATTACTTCAAGTCGGCAAGTTTTCTCAACATACTGCAATTAAAAGAACTGACTGTGGAGCAACCATTTGGCAGCCCTAATAGCATATATGGCTGTTTCGAAAAATCCAGACCTTGTGGATAAAGCCGGCTTGCGCAATTCATTTTTTTAACAGAGAGAGGAGGAAGAGGCTCAGAGGTTAAAAGCTATCTTGAACAGATCAGTTTTGAGTAAGGCTTTGAAGGTGCGTGTGAATTGGAGTCCTGGGTATAGAGATATATAAAGACAGAGAGTCTTTATCTACCCAGGATCTATGGTTCTGGGTGTTCTTAGTGTTCCAGAGGGAGGGGGCAGCAAAGGAGAAAGCCCAGGTTTTCAACAATTTCTCACGTGGGGGGGGGGGGGGGGGGGGGGTTGGCACCACTGGACCTGAGAGTACGGGAGGGCTTATGACAGAAGAGGAGTATGAAAAGATAAGAGTGGGCCAGGTTGTGAAGGGCTTTGTCGGTGAAGAGCAGCACTTTGAAGTGTATGTGTTGTTTAATGGGAAGCCAGTGGAGGTTTTGGACGATGGGAGTGGTGGGATCTCTGGTACAGGAGTGGGTAATCATTCTAACTAGTGTATATAATTGTATAATTGACCACATCTGCCCAGTTGCACAGCCCTGGCCTAGTCCTATTCCTATTTTATTTTTTACTTATAATTGTACTATATCTATATATTGAGCTATATTTAATTTAGTTTATATCCCACATAATTCTATTCAACCTCTTATACAGTCGTACAGCCCTGGCCTATGTTTTATTTCATAAATATATTATTCTATTGTGGGATGCTCGATATTGGCTTTTTTACCGATATACCGATATTGTCCAACTCTTAATTTCCAATACCGATATCAACCGATACCGATATATGCAGGGTTCCCCCCCCCAAAAAATGGAATAATTTCATATAATTAACATTACATATCTCTTGTTGTGGAATTAACACAACATTATGCATACTTTTGACAATAAATCAAATCAGAATTTGTTCTTACTTGCTTGCCTGGTTAAATAAAGGTTATAGAAATGTAAAAAAAAAAAATTTTTTTTTTTTTTTTAAACCGATACCGATATTTTCCTATATCACATTTTAATGCCGATATCGGCCGATAATATCGGTAGGCCGATAATATCGGACATCCCTAGTAATTAACATTACATATCTCTTGTTGTGGAATTAACACAACATTATGCATACCTTTGACAATAAATAAAATCAGAATTTTTTCTTACTTGCTTGCCTGGGTAAATAAAGGTTATAGAAATTTGAAATTTGAATTTTCTTTAAACCGATACCGATATTTTTCGATATCACATTTTAATGCCGATATCGGCCGATAATATCGGTAGGCCGATAATATCGGACATTGTGCTTAACTTAGCTGATATTTCATTTTATTTTACTCAACCACTTTATTGTATTATCTGTCTGTTAATGTCTGTCCGCTAATGTCGCATCAGTAACGTCCAAAGCAAATTCCTTGTATGTGAAAAGTATACTTGGCAATAAAGACCTTTCAGATTCTGATTCTGATTCTGAAGCAGGCGAGTGGTGGGATCTCTGGTACAGGAGTGGGTAAGGAGGCGGGCGGAGTTCTGAATGTACTGTATGTGCCGTAGAAGATGCTGTTGCAGTGATCGAGTCTTGAGGTGATGCATGAATGAGGGTTTCAGTGGCTGAGAATGAGAGGAAAGGACGGAGACGGACAATGTTTCTCTCAAGTGAAAGAAGGCTGTTTTGACATGGGGTTAGGGACGAAGATGACACAGAGGTTACAGATAATATGTGGGGAAGGGAGAACAGTGGAGCCAGCCATCGATGCTGAGGAAGAAGTCAATGATTTGATGAGGGATTTGGGGCAGATGATGATCATTTCTGATTTGTCACAGTTCAGTTTGAGAAACATCGTTCTTTCATCTCAGAAACATAGCAATGATAAGACCATTTATAAATCAAAACGACGCTGAGGAGCTAATTCATGCTTTCATATCTAGCCGGTTGGACTACTGTAATGCACTTTTCACAGGTTTCCCTAAGAAAAAGAAAACCACAGGGAGACGTCAGCTCATCCGCACATTAGTTCAGTCTTAGCTACTACAGTGGTGGTGAAGGAGGCAATTTCCACCCTACGTTGTGGGGAGTGCTTTGAGTGTCTAGAAAAGCGCTATATAAATGTAATGAATTATTATTATTATTATTATTATTATTATTATTATTATTATTATTACTCTGCACTGGCTTCCTGTAACGTTTAGAATCCTCCTCACATACAAAGCCTTAAAATAAATGGACAGGGACCTAGCTACATTGCCAACACTCTAATAAATTACATGCCAGCAAGAACGCTGCAATCATCAACACTGCTGGGCTACTAGAGGCTCCCAGAAACAGTCAAAAGAAGATTGGTGATGCAGCCTTTGTCAACTATTCCCCCATGCGATGGAACACACTGCCCGAAAACATCAGCGATCTGATCTGTCTGGTATCTTCAAAAGACTTAAAATTCTCTTTACTCAGGCATTTCAATGAGATATCAGGGAGGCTAACTCTTCAAATGTAAATACGTTTGGATAGGTTTAATGCAATAACTCATCAACTGATCAATTCGTCCGTTCACAATTTTTATTCCGCTAATTATTTGTATGCACTTCCTAGCAATTTCATGCATTTCTATGCCTATTTTTAACTATTTCATTGCACTGCTCCTAACTATTTTATTGCACTGCACTATTTTTCTCTTTTATTACTGTATGTCTATTTTATCAGTGACAATCAAACCGTAAACAAAGAGACCTATTAAGATGTTAGACCCTAATATGAAAAAGATTGTGATGTTCTATGCTTATTTTATGTCTGCACTTCATGCCTATGTCTTTTTTACTGCTGTGAAGCACTTTGGGCTGCAATTCTTGTATGAAAGGTGCTATATTATATATTATTATTATTATTATTATTATTATTATTATTATCCAGGATTTTATTTCCAAAAGACAGTTTGTGAGAGGGAGTGGGTGGCAGTAGTGATGGATTTGATGGAGATGTAGAGTTGGGTGTCATCGGTGCAGCAGGGGAAAGAGATAAAATGGCGACAGATGAAGGGGGGGAAGCATGTATATGATGAGGAGGAGGGGGCCAAGCACTGATCCTTGAGGGACATCTTGGGAGATGGGGGTTGTTTTGGAGTTGCAGTTATACCATGCTGTTATACAATGGTCTGTGTGAATACGCTTTTCTGATTGGCTGGTAGTTGAATACACCTGTAGTTTAATCACTGTTCTAAATGCATGCACTACCCAACCTGTAACCATAGCAACATTAAAGAGCACAGCTGACTTATCAACCTGATTAACTAACAATCTACTCATTGATTATCCCTAACATAGCACTTTCCTTGCGTATTCATTCCATACTAGGGATTACTTTATGTTATTAATCAGCATTAGAAAACCCAATATACAGTGAGCCCTATACCAGAATTCAGGGGTGGAAATGTATATCAGTGATGTTTTCTCCCTCCCATATTATATGACGAGGCATAAAACCAATCCATGAGGGGTGGATTATGTGGGAGAAAGGATTGACGGGGCACTGGAATATTACTCCAAGTCGGGAAGTCTTCTCAACATACTGTATGCTGCAATTAAAAGAACTGACTGCAGAGCAATCATTTGGATAGGGCTTTACATAGCTAAATTGTTTTGTTGATGCTTGCGATTATTAAGGCGTGAGGCTGCCGATGGGGTGGGCAAGCCCACATTATAATAGAGGATTCAGATTTTTTACTTTCTCTATCTTACTTTGGATTCAGATTTTTTGGAAAAAAGTGTCAGCCCTAATATACTGTAGCACCTGGTGTAGTGGTTAACACTGTCGCCTAGGGGTGGGGGAGAAAATCGATACCATAGTACTAGTAGTATCGCGATACTTGCGTGGCGATACTGTATCGATACAGGGACGCCAAGTATCGATATTTAATTATTCATAAAAAAATTAAAAATATATATTTTTTTTTTGTATAAGGAAGTTGCATTGTTCATTTCAATACTTGTAATAGTACAGTAGTCCACACACACACATGTGCATTCAGTTAAATTGGAATATGACTCTAATACAAACAGTTCAGTTTGTCAGGTACATGCAACACAATCTGTCTGCTTGAGAAAATACCATGTTCTGCAATAAAAATGATTGAAGTGAGATGAACAGACTGAACTTTATTTGATTAGTTAAAACATGTTGACAAAGTTTTACTTTGCAGTTGAAAAAAGATAATAAATTAAATTAGATTAAAAAGAAATAATAATATTAATTTTCTCTCGCAATACTCAGCGTATCGCGATATATTTAGTATTGCGATACTATCGTATCGTGACGCAAGTATCGTGATAGTATCGTATCGTGAGGTCTCTGCCGATTCCCACGCCTCACAGCAAGAAGGTCCTTCCTGGGTTCCATTCCCGCCTGGGGACCAGGTTGCCGGGTTGGCAGGTACCCAGGTGGGGGATATCTCCCGGGCCTTTCTGTGTAGAGTTTGCATGTTCTCCCCCCCCCGTGCTCGCAAGGGTTTCCCCTCCAGAATAAAAGATAAACCCAATGGAAATACATGCAGAACAAATCACTAACGCTGTCGTGTCCCTGATGAAGACGGACAGGAGCATTTGGACTGGTCCCCGGGGGCGGCCCCACGCCACGACCCGTGTCTGCTCCTCGGGGAGACGGGTCAAGCGCGGAGACAAAATTGAATCGGCGACCCAAAATAAATTGCTTGTGTCTGTTTCCTATGTGTGTGTGTGTCGCTGCATGACTACGTTGCAATGTGTGAAATTAATAAAGACTTCTTCAAAGTCCAGTTGAATCATTCATCTTAATCTTTTTAATAGCCTATATATAGGGGCGTTAAAAGAAAAATTCAGACCTTGTGGATAAACTCAGCATGCGCAATTTTCTAACCAACTGGAGATGAGAAAAAGGAGGAAGAAAAAGGAGAGCAGATACCTTCACCTCCTCTGTGTTCAGAATTATATCGAAGACGCAGCTGACTCGGCACTCCTTCACGCATTTGTGTGTTCACACTGCCAACTAATGTGTGGTCTGAGCGATGGGATCTCAATGCGTCCTCAATGAGTCCTGGGTTTACTTAGAGCTGTCCACTTGTGATGGGGTCTCAATGGCAGATGCAAACAGCCTCAGCAGTGTCAGCATGTGTGACGTCACTAATAGGTCGAACCCACTGTATCAGGGTCCAGTTATGTGGTAACGCACAGAAAGCTGAGCAGGTGTTGACATGTCTTTTTTTCCTCTTTTTCTATTTTTCTCCACATCCCAATTCCACTGTGCCAATTCTCCCCTCCCCTGTCTTGAACGTTGCTCGCATATGCCCCCCACTGGCCGGTTGTAGGGAGGATAGAAGCCTTGCATCACGTGTCCCCTCCGATACACGAGGAGGCAGCCCGTCACATCTTTTCACCTGCCAGCGCGGACTCTCATTGGCGAGGTGTAACGTGTGGGAGGCTCACACACTACCCCTGCCATTTCCTGTCTCTGCTGTGCAGGCGTCCCCCAACCGACCTGTAGGAGTCGCTGTCCACAACGTCCAGATTACCACCCATCGACTTCCACCCGCTGACTCTGCCAATTGAGTTAGTATGACGGCTGGCCCAAGCCGGAGGCAACGCCGACAGCCGGAGTCGAACCCGGTGTATCTTGCGTTGGTGACGAGCGCAATGTCCGCTGCGCCACCCAGCCGCCCTAGGTGTTGACATGTCTTGAAAGATTTTAACCCTTTCACTACCACACTACATAAGGTTAACCCTTTACTATCACACTACAGACGGTTAACCGTCTTGTGTGATAGTAAAGGGTTAACCTTCTATTGTGTAGTAGTGAAAGGGTTAACCCTTTGTCATGTGGCTGTGAAATGGTTAACCTTCTGTATTGTCGCAGTGAAAGGGTTTACCGTCTGTAGTGTGGTAGTGAAAGGGTTAACCGTCTGTAGTGTGATAGTAAAGGGTTAACCTTCTGTAGTGTGGTAGTGAAAGGGTTAAGCTGCTGACTTGGACTTCCTGGTAAATATCAATAGGTGCTTGTTGCCAATTTGCATATTCATAGATCCTTGCATCTCAAGTGAGGGTGAAGCCATTGAGCCATTGTCAGTAGTTTATTGAACAATTTGGTGGGAAAAACTATATTATAGAAATTGTTATTCAATGCAGAACATTTTAAAGGGTTAAATATATCTGGGGGGATCTTTAAGTGAATGTTGGTCTTCCATGTGTGCTCCAAGTATGACGCAGCTGCCAAACCCTCCATACACAAAAAAGTCCATGGCACTTAAAAATACACATGGTGGTTTGCTTTGCTTAACCACGTGATGACCCACTGCTGTGTACACCAGGGTGCCCTTGGACAGAGGTTGCACATGTGTGTGTTTATCTGTTCATCCTGTGTGTGTGTGTGTGTGTGTGTGTGTGTGTGTGTGTGTGTGTGTGTGTGTGTGTGTGTGTGTGTGTGTGTGTGTTTATCTGTTCATCGTGTGTGTGTGATTGAGTTTGTGTGTGTGTGTGTGTGTGTGTGTGTGTGTGTGTTTATCTGTTCATCGTGTGTGTGATTGAGCTTCTTTTGAGCCTCTTTTCCATGTCAGCGACTCTGCTTGTGTGATAATTCAGCTGTACAGTAAAGCCCCTCCCTGTGTGTGTGTGTGTGTGTGTGTGTGTGTGTGTGTGTGTGTGTGTGTGTGTGTGTGTGTGTGTGTGTGTGTGTGTGTGTGTGTGTGTGTGTGTGTGTGTGTGTGTGTGTGTGTGTGTGTGTGCGTGTGCATGTGTGTATACACGTGGGTCTGTACGGGGAAGTGCTTGTTTGTGTGTGGGCTTATATGTATGTGTGTGTGTGTATATGTATTTGTGTGTGTGTGTGTTTTGGGATTCAAACTTCGTCAGGGTTTTTCGAACGGACGCTCGAACCTTAATAGTTTTTAATAATACCTTTTTTTTCAATTTTTTTTTATAAATATCCTCAAACTAAATCCTCAATTTGAATAAAGTCATTAATCTGTATCTAAATGAGTATTTTTATTTTTTATTAAATCAACTTTCTTTAATGAATATAACTCATCAGTTTTAATTCTATAATATTAGTGTAGCCTAATCTGCAACTGTGAAGAAAAACCCCATTGGTTTAAACAGAATGAATAGACGTTTGGCTCAGCCCTAGTGTGTGTGTGTGTGTACAGTATACAGTATGTGTGTGTGTGTGTGTTGGTGGGTGTGTGTGTGTATATGTATTTGTGTGTGTATACAGTATGTGTGTGTATATGTATTTGTGCGTGTGTGTGTGTGTGTGTGTGTTCAGTATACACTTCTCTCTCCAGTGATGCTGCACCTTGGGGACGTGCAAATTCTGCAATTCTATGGGCTCTGCTTGCTATTTGACAGGCATGATGAACAGGCTGCAGGAGTACCATGACCGCCGGTCTCTCTCTCTCTCTCTCTCTCTCTCTCTCTCTCTCTCTCTCTCTCTCTCTCTCATCTCTCTCTCTCTCTCTCTCTCCCTCTCTCTCTCTGCTCTCTCTCTCTCTCTCTCTCTCTCTCTCTCTCTCTCTCTCTCTCTCTCTCTCTCTCTCTCTCTCTCTCTCTCTCTGAACAGCTAATCAAAGAAGTTGCTCTGCATTAAATTAAATTGAAATGAAAAGGTGCAGCGTGATCGCTCGGTTCCTTCCAATCCCAAGAAAAGAGACGAAACGAGCAGCAAGCCGCCCCCAGACCCACTGTGCAACTATGCGTGGGCTCTTGTGTTGTGTTCATATTTTAACCGTTAATATCACACCGTTTGAGGTGATGATTTAGGCCCAATCCCAATGTCCTTCCCTTGGCCCTATACCCCTCGTTTTGGAGGGCCCTCGACTGGGTAGTGGCCCTTCAAGATGAAGTTACATGGGGTAGGGGTTGAAGTCTTTACCTCGGAAATGGGACACACCCTTTTTGTCATCGGTAGTAAAGTGATGTAAAGGACTTGTGTGCTATTCTTGCAGGGCCTAGAACAGTTTAGTTACATATACTAATGATAGGCCTACATAGTTATTGTATGTATCGAACACAGCACGTTATTCACAGCATATTTTTAGATTACAGTACAGTAGGTTAACTGTGACAGTGTGCCTACAATAATTCTTCTTTAATTTCAACAGACATTTTGTGGAACTGGAATCTTTGGAACGTTGTGCGTCTGGAGAGAAAAAGCCACACAATTTTAAATTTTTCCTTAATATCTCTGTGACACCTGCGAGTTATGAAACAACACCCCGTTCTCCGGAACCGCACGTGTTCTTGGCACACAAACTCGGAATGAGGAACCTTACTACTTGGTTCATCTGGTTGAGCAGTTTCGCCCTGTCTGATCATTACACTGACATAACCATCATGTCTGCCGGCAAAGGATACTTAAAAACCATACATTCTTTCTTGATTTTGGAGCAGTGGAAATAGTTGTAAATAATCATCTTTGGAACGGTGTGAGATAGAAGAAAGTGACACGCGACCCAGCATATTTCCTCAAAGGGAAACGGAAACCTAAGTCCTGTACGTTCTCCCTTCTACCCCTCCGTTTGGAGTCAGTATGTGAAAACACTCCGTTTGGAGTCAGTATCTGAAAACACTTCGTTTGGAGTCAGTATCTGAAAACGTATTGGATCGACCCTTAGGAAGATGCAGAGAAAGGCGTCGCCAGATGCACCTGCGTGACCTGAGCATGCGTCCTACAAAACGTCCTACAAAACATAAATCTTTTTGTCACGCCACATATAGCCCATGACGGCAGTCATGTGCACCATGGGTAGAAACAAATAAACTTGCCATAGACACCCACAACCAGATCAGGTTGCATGATGGAGAACCAGGGAACATACACACATTTTCAGTCTAGGTGTTGCTCGACCTGAACATGTGTCCTACAAAACGTCCTACAAAACGTCCTACAAAACGTCCTACAAAAACGTCCTACAAAACGTCCCCTCTACAAAACGTCCATTTATGGGTCACCACAGTTTGCCAGGCATAGTCGCCGGCGGCGGTCTTGCACCATGGGACGCAGAGAAAGAGAAAAACACAAAGCATACATGACATATTGCCATAATACGTTGCCATAAGATAATACCCACAACGAGATCAGGCTACAGTTTCCATGAGGGAGAACCGCAGGGAACACACAGACACACACACATTTTCACACATCCACATTCACTCAGGTAGACGTAGATTATGTATAATGATTCCCATCGCATTCACCATTCAAGCATAATATTATCGTTCTACCAGGTACCATAATTCATGGTTTCCATAATTCATGCTTCTCCCGTTGCCCCGCAGATATGTACGCGGTGTGGATAAAATGAGGACGGCAGACAAATGAGAAAACCTGGCAGTGTCACGCAGGTTAACTACGTCTAATGAGAGAACATAATCAACGCTTTAGCTTGCGATAAGCAGCCACGCTTTTATTCCCCTTTATTCTGAATTTACTAGTGGAGCTGCCACCACCGCACGACTCCCTCTGCTCCGCTGCAACCGTGAGCACACGCAGGGATGATTACAGAGAGAACCATTCTATTTTCTATCCCAGACACCCCTCCGATGGCGTCGTCGTCGGGGAGCATTTTGTCATGAGTGGGGGCTGCGTCTGTGTGCAGGGGAGGTCCCGTCTGTCTGTCTGTAATTGCTCCGGTGTAGCTGATGGAGGTTTGCGGTCACCTGCAGCTGGTCCCAAATCAGCTTTGATACAGTATTTCTCAGAACAGGAGATCATCCATTTAATACCTTAGTTGATCTGCTGCCAAGGACCCCGAGCCCCGGGGCTTTGACTGGCACACACACGCACAGGCACACACATGCACACACACACACACATGCACGCACACACACACACACACACGCACACACACGCACGCACACGCACGCACACACAAGCAAGAACACACACATGGATGGATATAGTATCAAGATATGTACCACAACATTTTAATAAAACCCATTTTCGCAACACGTCAAATGTCCATGGTGATAAAAAACACACACAATGATTTTAATTTACATTTACATTTAGCTGACACTTTTGTCCAAAGCGACTGTACCACAAGTCAGCAGGAAGGGTACAACTGTTTTTAGTTGATGGTGCACATGGAAAGTTGGGCGGGTTTGGGCTGTCCTAACTGTGGTGGGAAGTTTGTTTGCCCATTGTGGAGCAAGGACCGAGAATAGCAATAACTGACTAAAAACACTGTCTATGGCTATCAACCGAACACTAGATTCCTCAGCTCATTATGACTGATTGCCCTGAGCGCTCATGAATGATAGATAACTGGAGGGACTATTTATGTATAATGTGGATGGAAGTAAGTTGACGTGTGTACGAATGTAAATATACACGGACAATATTGCTAAATGCAGTTTGTGTGACAGTTCTAAAGTTTTGAAAATCAGGACCTCATTTCTCCATGGTTTCTCTCTCTCTCTCTCTCTCTCTCCCTCCTCTCTCCTCCTTTTATCATCACTCTCCTTCCATTGTCTCTCTCTCCTTCTCCTCCTCTTTTCAGAGTAAATATCAGTGAAATATGTGGGTCGCTGCCTGGTGCCCGGGGGTGGGAGGTGGAGGGGGTCGTAAAGATATGCCGTTCGATACAAGAGAGATGGAAGGAAAGGAGGAGGAGAGGTTGATTAATGGGCAGGGGGGGGTCGGGGGAAGCGATGGTAGATGGACCTGCCTTGGCTCAGGCTCTGGATCGATCCGTCCTTCTCAGAACCACCCCTGAGGACCAGCCACACCCGTCAGCATCCCGCTCGCGGTTAACTCTCAACGTATATGCATTCGTACTTATTCATACTTATTATCCGGCGGAAAATCACAGCCTAGCGCTGAATCCAGAGCAGGCGGCGATGAA
>NC_140175.1:26930750-26962055 GCF_963971535.1 Notolepis coatsorum | reverse complement strand
GAAGCGACCTTGGGTTCTATGAAAGGCGCTATATAAATTTGATCTATTATTTATTATTATTATTATTATTGAGTCACATGGTGAGTGAGAGCTCCGCAGCCTGTGTGGAGGAGAGATTAGCAAAAAAGGTCGCGTGGAAACTATAAATGCTCAAACCCCCGCAAACCACAGCAGATAAAGAAAATAACCTATTGAACTCAATGACGGCAATACAATTATATCTTGTTGGCCTTTCAAACCCATCATTCAACAAAAATGTATCGCTGGGGAGAAATGCTTTTAATGCAGATAGATATTACACAATATTCGGGTTGACGGCCAACCTGCTAATAATGCCAGGATGCTTAGAGTTGACAGGTCTGAGAGCACACCTGGCATTTACAGTACAATAACGAGGTTGACGCTGCCAGATGGCGAACCACACTGTTTAATCACTGCTTTAATCCTAATGTTAAACAGTAACAGTGGATCTAGAAATACTATTTGTTTATATTT
Source organism: Notolepis coatsorum (assembly GCF_963971535.1). Classification (NCBI taxonomy): domain Eukaryota; kingdom Metazoa; phylum Chordata; class Actinopteri; order Aulopiformes; family Paralepididae; genus Notolepis; species Notolepis coatsorum. Next base: position 26,961,560 of record NC_140175.1, on the reverse strand, counting down.
ACCATTTGGAAGTGCCGTGTATACCTCGTCACCAATAGTCCTCAAGTCCTCTTCTTGTTGATGAATCAAACCTTTGCTAAATCTAGTCGGAAGAACGACAAAAACGTCTTTTCTGCGGAAAAGTGTCATAGACCACCGCAACACTTCTGGTCTCATGGGAGAGAGAGCGGGGGGAGACAATGTATGAATGTGGATGAGAGCCTTGATGTAAGTGGTTGTAGCTACGGCTGTGGGGGTGCTGGAGACATGACCCAATAGACTTTTATATACGCCTGAAGCTCCTGAACACAGAGAGATCAATCCCAACTTTCTCGGACGAGCTATAGTCACTATAGCAGGTGCAGAATGCCCACGGAGTCTCTGGATTGTCCAAAGATCTAGGTTTATCAATCTGCGTATGCGGAGTTTGGGAAGTAGGTGCGAAAAAGTGACTATAGCTCGGCCGAGAAAGTGCCGATCAACTTGGGACTGGTCTCTCCGTGTTCAGGACACTCAGGCGTATATAAAAGTCTATTGGATCATGTCTCCCGCACCCCCACAGCCGTAGCTACAACCACTTAATGTCAAGGCTCTCATCCACATTAATTCATTTTCTCCCCCTGTTCTCTCTCCTATGAGCTCAATGTAACAAGCGGAAGTGCAGTGGTCTATTGCAATTCCAGGAAATTGATGTGGCTGTAACCTGTACATACATTTCCGTGTTATACCGTGACGAATATGAATATATTTCTAGAGCGTTCTGGCTAATCTCAATAAACTCCAGCAAATCGAGCTTCAATGTATTTCCTTAGAAATCGTGCCATTTGTCGCTTGATTTATGAATCGGTTTCAAATAAACACTAGATTATCGATAATATATGTGTCATCATGCGCGAACAGAAGCGGGGGTCTGAAAAATCGCTTCTCCGTACTTTGGTCGGTGCGAACCTCACACACACACACACACACACACACACACACACACACACACACACTCCGATGGCGGTGAAAGAAACATCGGATTAACCCAAGATTCGTAACATAGAGTCCTTACCTCACATCTTATGTAGTGCAAAAAGATTCATCCAATTCCTGATTGCCATTCCAAATATTGATCGCGTTTATTGATCCAACGTTATATGTCCAAAACACATCATCCACGCTGCTCCGAGTGTCCCCAGTCCATCTGTTATAACGATACTGCATGCCCGAGAAGTAAAACCTGGGACTTCTTAGATCGATGCACAGCCCCAGCCAGAGGGATTCCAATTATGTGCAATGCCATCCGGGAGGCGTTAGGCGACGGTATTTGCCCTTTGCGAGCTCAGACCCATTCCCAATGATAACGTCAGGCTGGATGGATGAAAAATGAATGGATATAGCTAATACAAGAAATATCGATTAAAACCCGAGATATCTCGGGTCTTGGCGCCCAGCGCGTGGGGAGTTAACCCGAGATATCTCGTGATTGGCGCTGAATGAGTTAAGCTACTATTTTGTTGTTGTTGTTGTTGTTGTTGTTTATAACGGCAGAGCTTACATTCAAATGCATATCTTCTAGGCTTTGAGTCATTTTAAGAATTACATGTATAATGTTAAGTACTTCTAAGAATAATAACTGGACTTTGGAAAAACTGTAGTTACTATACTATACTATATATACTATACTATACTATATATATTATACTATACTATACTATATACTATATATACTATACTATACTATATATACTATACTATACTATACTATATCTACTTTTTTAAACCAATAATTGCAGGCCCTGCAAATGTCAACAAATCCCCTTTCACAAAACTGCATAGTGCATCTTTAAATAAAAAACATGAAAATAAAAGGTAAGCCAAGCTACATGTACATTAAACCAAGCAAGAACAACATCTGAAAGCAATTGATCCATGTTGAAATATCAAGGGGGTGGTGATAAAGTAATGTCCAAACATGAGACAATTCAAACTGATGTATAAGGAAATGATGTTCACATCATTTCAGGTATTTTATTTCTTTCATGTTTTTACATATATAGTTTTTGTTTTTTTGTTTTGCATATATATATATATTTTCGAACATGTAGATTGAGTTGTGTTTTGCTTTTGTTATTGTTTGTTTGTATTCATTGCATGTTCGAAATAAAGATTTCAAATCAAATCAAATCAAAACCCCACAAATAACTTCCCTAGAAGTGCGACATCTGGAAGGAACCGACTATCCTCTCTGTCATGTACCGGGCTTTCCTGCAGAGAGCCGAGACCTACGATTGGGATCACGATTAGGCTTCTTATCTGTTCCTCCAGGCAGTTTGGGACAGTCCTCAGTCCGCTGCTGGAGACGTTGATCGACAGGGCTCCACAGCCTCCTGGCGGGCTCTGATATCTGCACTGCTCTAATCTCTGATCCCCTCGCCCCACCCAGCTACTCTGCCCGGATCACAGTGGCTCGTCCTTCACTCTGCCGCCTGGCTCCCCTTGTCGTTCTTTCTTCATTGAGACAGAGAACAGCATAGAGGCATCACAGAGTGCAGGGGGTGCAACAGAAATGACACAAATTAAACCCTGGACTACAAAGTGATTAACTCACGCTGTGAACTATATCCATGGTCTTACTCATGCTGTGTGTGAACTGATTCTTGGTCTTACTGTACTTGTGCTGTGAAATGATCCATGGTCTTACTGTACTTGTGCTGTGAAATGATCCATGGTCTTACTCGTGCTGTGAAATGATCCATGATCTTACTCGTGCTGTGAAATGATCCATGGTCTTACTGTACTTGTGCTGTGAAATGATCCATGGTCTTACTGTACTTGTGCTGTGAAATGATCCATGGTCTTACTGTACTTGTGCTGTGAAATGATCCATGGTCTTACTGTACTTGTGCTGTGAAATGATCCATGGTCTTACTCGTGCTGTGAAATTATCCATGGTCTTACTGTATTCATGCTGTGAAATGATCCATGGTCTTACTGTACTTGTGCTGTGAACTGATCCATGGTCTTACTGTACTTGTGCTGTGAACTGATCCATGGTCTTACTGTACTTGTGCTGTGAAATGATCCATGGTCTTACTGTACTCATGCTGTGAACTGATCCATGGTCTTACTGTACTTGTGCTGTGAACTGATCCATGATCTTACTGTACTTGTGCTGTGAACTGATTCATGATCTTACTGTACTTGTGCTGTGAAATGATTCATGATCTTACTGTACTTGTGCTGTGAAATGATCCATGGTCTTACTCGTGCTGTGAAATGATCCATGGTCTTACTCGTGCTGTGAACTTCAATAGTTTAGTCCCTGGATCCCACATTGTCTAGATGTGGGAGACAACGTAAAGTTTTTATTTCAATAAAGTCTGCGTTTAGAGACACAGATTCTGCAGAACAATTGCCTTTCGATCAGCTGGAGACCTGATTACAGTGGAGGACTAGCAAAGGTGGGATTTGACCCAGTCATACTTGTTCCAAGCTGAATTGATTGGTAAACAACATTCACAATTCAAACTGCGACTCTGATGAGGTGTTCAGACTACGGGCTACAAAGCTACAAAATGGTCAGCGACACTGAAGCCGAGTTGCCTGTGAAAGTGTTGTTTGAGCGCCGTGGTCATTACTCAGTATGATTGGTATGAGATTAGTTACTAGTAGAAGATAAATCCTACTAAATGTTATGAGATTACGAACATAAATGATTCGCCATAACATGAATTATGTTTAACATGAACTAAAATAAAAATAAAACCGGATATTTCTTCGGTAAAATGATTATTATGACATTATTTTACAGTCGAATGCTCCAGCAATGACAGCAACCTGCTAGCTTAATCTTTTTATTTAAATAGAAAGGAGCAGGGATCTGTCTGTTTCTCCTACAGCAGAAATGTGGTTTTCTGTGTTGTGATTTGTTAACGCCTCACTGCATCATTAGAGCGTGAGAAAAGGTTGCGCTCATCTCAACTTCAATTTGAAGCTGGCAGGCCAGCCTATGTTGTCTGTCGCGTAGTGACAGGCGTGACCGACTTCATTGAGAAATAATGATTTCCTGTTGCTTTTGTAGCCCGTAGTGTGAACGCACAATGAGTTGTCAGTTGCATCATCATAGCTCAGTGGTTCTCACCCCAGTGGGTCGCGAGATGATTTGGGGGAGTTGTGAAGATATGCAAATACACATATTTTTTTCCCCATTCTTTCTTTTTTTCATTATGAAATAATGACGACTACTTAACACTAGGACAGCTAGGCTGGTCATGTGACTGTTTTTTTTATTATTTATTTAAATGTATTCCAATAACTTGGAACTAAAATAGATACAATGCTCTCCCTCCTTGACTTTATTTTGCAATAAAAAAAACATTCAGATTTTTTTTTAAATACCGTTTAGCCCTTAATTGCTGTGGTTTTCAGTCACATAACCACCTCCCCCCACCCTCTCCCCCCTCATACACTGAGAGCTCAGAGGAGGACTGATGCACTGTTACGCCTAATTTGTACTCAGATGTCAAAGTGGTTGCGAAGGTTTGGGCCGTGTACGCTTTCCTCTGACGTACTTCCGTATTTACCATTTATCATCTCGGGAGCTTGATCGGAGCGTTCCATTATCGATCACCAAATCAAAATCACTTTCTTCACCAAATCGAAGAAAGACTGGCCACGGAAGTCCGAAAATATATCCATTTGCACAATGCAGCACAGCCACCTAGCTCCCACATGCAAAATATCGCAGACGTTGAAGCATATCTCAAATAAGTGTCAAATAAACTGAGCCAGTATTTCTTGATCGCCCACTCTGTGGCTTTTGTCCCTGGAACAAAAGGTTTGCACATTTTTCTCCATGGATAAAACAATACAAAGTTGATGTGACACAGGAATGTTTATTAATAGCCTAAACAGCTGTTTGCTCCACACCTCCCCCATCTCCCCTCTCTCCTGTCTCCCCATCTCTCCTCTCTCCTGTCTCCCCATCTCTCCTCTCTCCTGTCTCCCCATCTCTCCTCTCTCCTGTCCCCCCATCTCTCCTCTCTCCTGTCTCCCCATCTCTCCTCTCTCCTGTCTTCCCATCTCTCCTCTCCTCCCGTTCCTCAGCTGAGAGCACACCTTCACTGATATGTGGATTCCAGTAATATGATTTATAGATATCATTTATCTGTTCAAAAGTTGTCATGAGGTGTCATGGTATGACAAATCTGCAAATCTGCATGTAGCAATCTGCTGTCTCCTGGCTGAGATGCAGCAAGAGGATGCTCTGATAACCTAATCTGACATGGTGAGGGACCATGATGATGTAGTCTGCTCTCATCATAAAAATGTTTGACTATAACTTGGTTTTACCTACATTACATTATATGTCAAATGCACAAACGCATTTCAGTCTTTTTTTTTTCAAACCAAAAGTAGTTTTTGCTCAGAAAACCACACAAATATTATGGGCAGCCTACAGGCTGAATGAGAAGAACACACACAAGGAGGGGAGGGAATTGCTTTACTCTCTCTGTGTAGTTTGACCTCACGGCATTCCAAGGAAGGGCGCTAGGCCAGCTAAATGCTAAACGGTGCATTTATATAACAGCTTTTATCCAAAGCGCTTTACAATTTGTTCCTCACATTTTACCCATTCACTCGACGATGGCTGAGGCAACCATGCAAGGTGCCAACCTGCTCATCGGGAGCAATTAGGGGTTAAGTGTCTTGCTCCTCAAGGACACTTCGACACGCTGCCCGGGAGGAGTGGGAATCGAACTGGGAACCTCTGGATTACCAGACGACTGCTCTACCTCCTGAATCTAGTGTTCTAAATCTAAATCTATAACCCATGGATAATAAAAAATTGTTGTCCATCATTTGTCTCTGCCTGACCGTATATGGGGGGGGGGAGGGGCGGGGGTGTGCAACTAGGCATTCCTCTGTTTTTAGGGGCAACAAACCAAAAAGATAGATAACCATTGAAGTTGCTTTTCACTAGTTCAGCTCTCACCAATGGTCACACACATACCAGAAATAGGCCAACAGATTCACTAGAAACCGATAATTAATGTATGCCGCGTTGCAACAGCCTATGGCAGGCAGCTTGGGGAGGACAAACCTGGGAGCGGCACTGTGCTGTGGGCAGGTGGAGGGGGGAAGAGGAGGGGGGAAGAGGAGGGGGGAAGAGGAAGGGGGAAGAGGGGAAGGGGACCATTTCTTTAGCTCTCGCCTCCGGGCCGGTGGAGTGGCCTCTGAGAGGGGGACAAGACTTCCGTCAGCCTTCGAACGAGCCCTCCCGACGGAGTGGCCTCCGGAAAGAGGGAAAGATCAGCCATGATAGCCGCAGTGGGGGAGCAGAGTGCTGGCCCAAAAGGGGCATAATACTGAAGATATAGTGGGAGAGAATCAGAATCAGACATGTCTTTATTGCCAAGTAGTTTACACATACACGACATTAACGGATTATGGTATAATCAAATAAAAGGTAGAATAAAATTATATATATATATAAACTAAATTAAAAGAGATGTACGATTGAATAGAATAGAATAGAATTATAAAATAAAATATGCCAGGGCCGTACAATTGTGCACGATGTGGTCAAGGATATACACTAATTTGAATAGAAATAACAAATACAGTGGGATGGAATATTTACCAGGGCTGTGTAATTGAGCAGTAATGTGCAAAAAGTATGAATAATGAACAAGTATGAAGAGTGAAGAGAGAGAGAGAGACCCTATTCTGGTGGTCCTCGCTCCACAATGGTGGAATGAACTTCCCACCACAGTCAGGACAGCAGAGGAAACACAGCCAATTTTCCACCGTAGACTAAAAACACACTTCTTCAACCAATATCTGAAAGAAAAATAATAATAACTAATCTTCTTACTGTCTTTTTACTATTATGTACCCTACTAATATGCTACTATACTTATACTACTACCTATCATGCTAATGTCTCTACTACTATGCACTCAGAGTGTAACACTCAAGCTCGATACTATTTGAGGAACAATGCCACGGACCCTTAGCTGCTAGAGGTGTTCCCCTCCTACGGACTTGTTCTTCACAATCTGTAAGTCGCTTTGGATAAAGCATCAGCTAAATGACTAAATGTTAGGGATGCTCGATATTGGCTTTTTTACCTATACCGATATTGTCCAACTCTTAATTTCCGATACCGATATCAATCGATACCGATATATGCAGGAGTTTAATTTATTTGGAATAATTTCAGGTAATTAACATTACATATAACATTATGCATACTTTTGACAATAAATAAAATCAGAATTTGTTCTTACTTGCTTGCCTGGGTAAATAAAGGTTATAGAAATGTAAAAAAAAATATATATAAAAAAAAGAATTGAAAACCGATACCGATATTTTCCGATATCACATTTTAATGCCGATATCGGCCGATAATATCGGTAGGCCGATAATATCGGACATCCCTAATTGCCATAGAACTGTCGGACACCATTGAGTTGATTTAATATATTTCCTGCCGTGTGAAGTTTGAAACGTATTATTTATTGTGCCTAAAAACAAATAAAACTTTAAGAAGACATACTTATTGCTGTTATTCCGTAAAAGTAATACAGAACTGTACTTGTTCTATAATGTACCTTAGAACGGGGGAAGACAAGAGTATAGGAAGACCTATGGCTATGACAGCTCTAAGTACAAATAAAAATATAAAACCACAAACATTGAAGTACTCACAAGAAAACATCACAACGAACAAAACAGTGAATAAAAGCTCACTTAATATTCATAAGTTAGATATCACAATTCTCCAACCATAAAATACAAATTACATAGTCAGTCCATAAGAACAAAACAGTTCAAAATCATTTATATGATTTTAACTCATAATATAGCATAACTGTTCTCAAGTCACAGATCACCTTTATATTTCCATACTAATTTCCAATTTTCTTCACTGCTGTGAAGCACTTTCTTTTATGTGTATCTGCCAATTTCATGATTTTATATGTCTATTTTATGTGTATCAGTGATAATTAAACCATAAACAAAGATGTATTGAGGTGTTAGATCCTAATATGAAAAACATGGTGATTTAATGTTCTATGCCTTACCTTGACTTTCTCTATTTATGCTCTTGTTATGCTTGTTTTACGATTGTCTGCACTTAATGCATTGCTCTTGATCTGCCAATTTTGTGCTCATTTTATGCCGGTCTATTTTTACTGCTGTGAAGCACTTTGAGCTGCATTTCCTGTATGAAAGGTGCTATACAAATAACGTTTATTATTATCATTATTATTAATGAGGGGATTAATAAAGGAACATCTTATCTTATCTACTGTAGAGATCGTCAAGAGTATAAAAGGGAATTGAAGGCACATCAATGTACCTTCTGAGGAAGAAATGTACCATATTCACATGGTGGCCATTTTGCTCTTATGTCATGCTCAGGTTGGGTTCCTTTCCACCCTGTTCCCACCTATAGGGTGCATGGCATAACTGCAAAATGGCCACTGTGTGAATATGGGAGACAGACTGTACCTCCCCTCCCCCCTCCCCATCCCCATGCTGCTATGACCCCCCCCAAATTTCCCCAAAGGGATCAATAAAGGAATATTTCATATTATCTTATCTAATAAAGTATGAAAAGTGGGGTATTTTAAAGGGACGGCGAGTGAGATGGGGGCAAACGGCGAGCCACCAGCGGTACGGGCGCGGAGGAGCCGAATGGTGCTGCATGGGGTGGATTGTTTCGGTTCTGACACATGTGCTGAAGAGATAAAGAGAGAGAGAGGCAGATGGTGTACGTCATGGTGTGTGAGCCTCCTCGCAAAATGTCTATTTAATACTCCAATCTCTCTCCGAAAGAGCGTGGTTATCTTCTCTCGCATGCCCTGTCGTGTTTAATATCACATTTATTCTGATCAGCCAATCAGGGACATAATCTTGGCACTCTGAACTGATACTGGCAGAGTTTTAGACTGTGAAATATCATTAGGCACAATCAGACTGTTGAGATATATTTAACCCCTTCCTCTCTGTTGGTTTTCTCTCAAACTTTCTTCAATACATCTGTCTCTCTCTCCCTCTCTCTCTCTCTCTCTCTCTCTCTCTCTCTCTCTCTCTCTCTCTCTCTCTCCCTCTCTCTCTCTCTATCTCTCTCTCTCTCTCTCTCTCTCTCTCTCTCTCTCTCTCTCTCTCTCTCAGGTCAATCTGGTGTTGGATGATGGCCGTTCTCTGGGTTTGATGATCAGAGGTGGGGCTGAATACGCTCTGGGAATTTACATCACAGGAGTGGACCGGGGATCAGCCGCAGAGTGTGGTGGACTCAAGGTACCACACCAGAGCAGTTCACACACACGTGCGCGCGCACACGCACACACACACACACTTCCTCTTACTTAATCTAATTTCAATGATTTATGTCCTTCTTGCATTGAGCACACAACACATTTTAGATTCATTATTCCCTGCCCTGCCTGGCTGGTTACCCCACACCCAAATGTAAAATAAATAAATATAAATGATAATAAATGTAAAAATTGGGCAGTGGATTCGGAAGGCTGGCCCGGCTCCAGGAAGCACAGTTAATTGATTCATTAAAACGAATGGTTTGCGTGTCCTTGGTGTGATGTCACAAAGGGTCATTCTGAACAGCTTGTTCATGCTTGTAAATTTGACGATTTCTTGCGGGCAACGACCCTAGCCAAGTGGCAAGGAGTGCCTAAGTCATATTTCAACCAGCTCCTAAATAACATGTCAGACTGCCATATCCATACCGAGACCAGACTGAACCCATTTCCCGTCGTATGAGATCATACCTTTTCTGGCTTCTCCCTCGACTGTCTCCTCCATGCAGGGCTTGACATTACCACCCGCCACCCGCCAAATGTGGGTATAATTCGGCAGTGGCGTGTAACTCTTTGGCGGGTAGACCATGCAGTGTCACCGTTTTAGAGTCGTAGTGAAGAGTCTCTCTCTCTCTCTCTCGGAACGCAGTGCGCGCTTACTTGCGTCGCACGTAATGAGAGTCTCTTTCTCTCTCGGAACGCAGTGCGCGCTTACTTGCGTCGCACGTAATGAGAGTCTCTTTCTCTCTCGGAACGCAGTGCGCGCTTACTTGCGTTGTGAGGTAATGAGAGTCTCTCTCTGTCTCAAGTAGCCAAACTTTACACTATAAAACAAACTGGATATTTGGATTGTGTGTGTGTGTGTGTGTGTGTGTGTGTGTATGTGTGTGTGTGTGTGTGTGTGTGTGTGTGTGTGTGTGTGTGTGTGTGTGTGTGTGTGTGTGTGTGTGTGTGTGTGTGTGTGTGTGTGTGTGTGTGTGTGTGTGTGTGTGTGTGTGTGTGTGTGTGTGTGTGTGTGTGTGTGCGTGCGTGCGTGCGTGTGACATTTTGGCTGGTGAAAATGCTGAGTGGCTAGTGACTTTGGAAACCCACTAGCCACAGTGGCTGGCGAGCCAAAAAGTGAATGTCAAGCCCTGCCTCCGTGAGAACAAAGCAGTGGCACTGGGAGACGTCTCCGGTTTGGACGTCCTGCGAGACACAGTGGTGACTGACTATGGTGACGGTACGAGGTGGAGAGTCTGAGGACGTATATGCAGAGGAGCTTCCACTCCCGTCAGCCCCTAAATCACACGCCTGGAAGTGACCCGTGGGTTCAAGAGCCAGGCACACATACACCTATTAGACTCTATTAGAGGACCCCATGTACCGCAACCGCACACGATTCAGAACGAGATATCGATCCTCCTGTGTTATCAGTGATTGATTGGCAAAGGCTTCTTAGTAATTACTGATAATGGAGATTGAAAGATGAGACGGATGATGGAGGGTTCAACTCTGTTATTATAAAAGAGAGAGTGATGAAAGGGAGAGAGAAGAAAGAGAGAGAGGAGAAAAAGAGAGAAAAAGAGGGAGAGCAGAGAGATAGAGGCGAAAGGAGAGAGGAGACAGAGAGAGAGATGAGAAAGAGAGCTAGTGAGAGGAGAAAGAGAGAAGGGAGAAAGAAGGAGAGAGAGAGGGGAGAAATAAAGAGAGAGGAGAAAAAGGGGGGAGAGAGAGAGAGAGAGAGAGAGAGAGAGAGAGAGAGAGAGAGAGAGAGAGAGCGAGAGAGAGAGAGAGAGAGAGAGAGAGAGAGAGAGAGGAGAACGAGACAGAAAGGAGAAAGAGAGAGAGAGGAGAAAGAGAGAGGAGAAGTGTTCTGTTTTAAGTCTTTCCACCTCTATCTCTTTCACTTGGTCCTTATTGGACTATAACTGTTCTGTGTGCTGTGCTGTGCACTCTGAGCACTGCTTTGTTTTAGAAACCGCCGACTCATGAATATTGTCATTGGGATATATTGAAACAAATGAAAGGCAGCCGTGCCTTTGGCGAGAAGCAAACAAACAAACGAACAGCCACACAGAGTTCATAGAAAAACACAGGGAGGCGGGATAAAAAATATAGACCTCCTTCTGGTCCTCCTTCCACCTGCTCCTTTGTTCATCTGCCGCGATGCTCTGCTGGACACCTGGCATAACGCTTCCACCCAGACACTAAAAGAGATAAATTATGCCCCGTAATAATTATACGCGTATACCGGAACTATAAACGTGTCTCGTGCAAATTGCTTTGGTTTGAGAGTTAATTGCGTCAAAGAGTTTGGAGCGTGTGGTGTCATTTTGATGTCACATATTCCAGGAAGTATTGAAGACAGCTCAGTGAAATGCTGATGATGAATGATGACAATGAAAAGTAATGTCAGTACAATGGAATGCTTGCTCTCCACTCACTCACACAGCATGAGAGAATAAGAAAAGAAACAAGAATATGAAAAGCTAATACACCTTGATAACATATATACAGAAAACTGATATACATATATACAAATAAAACTGTAATGAATACTGTGAAAATATATAGCATACAGTTGCAAAGTATATTGCAAAGGAAAACTCCAACACTTTGGGAAATTAGCTTATTTGCCATCCACCCTGGAGTTAGACAAGAAGATACATACCTTTTTTTTTCTCTGTGCATGCAGTAGGAGTAGGAAGACGCGCATCGTTAGCCTAGCTTAGCGTCAGTCACTGGAAGTAGGTTCCTCCATTACCCTAGTTCCCAACGTCTTCCTACTCCTACTGCGTGCACAGAGAAGAAAAAGGTATGCATCTTCTTGTCTAACTCCAGGGTAGATGGCAAATAAGCTAATTTCCCAAAACGTTGGAGTTTTCCTTTAAAGGACCATACCAGTCTAATGACTGCTCACCATTTACTGGGGATTCCCTGTGTCTTTCACATGTGTTGTGTTTCTAATTGTATACGGTGTGTGTTTGAGCTGATATCAGCTTACCTCACAAAACGCAATTCAAAATGTATGTTGAAATGTGGTGGAAAACACTCCATGATACTTTCATTCAATCTTTATTTATACTCAATAATACACTAGTGAGTAATTAAACTAATTTACAGTGCCGTCGATATGTTACATACACAAGTGTCACAGTGTGTTCATAAATATAAAGACATCAGACAATCAGAATAATTAAGAGCACATTTTAAAATACATTAAAAAAAATATTTAATTAAAAAAAATATTAAAAGATATTTTTTTAAAGAATAAAATAGCAAAAAATTAAAACAGAGGTAATAATTTAAAAACAATTGCGTTCGTCACCAACGCCGGAGACGCTGGATTCGCCTGTTCGAATCCAGCTCCCAGCGTTGTCACCAGCTTGGCTGGCCGTTCACACTAATACAATTGGCTGTATTAGAGGGTGGGAAAGCTGGAGGGGTGGGTCCAGGTCGTTGTAAACAGCGACTCCTACAGTTCGGTCGGGGCGCCTGCTCAGCACGGATAGGATCTAAGGGGGGTAGTGTGATCCTTCCACACGTTACACCCTCTCAGTGAGAGTCCGCGCTGCCAGGTGAAAAGAAGCGGTTGATTGGCTAGACGTGTGTCGGAGGAAGCACGTGGTAGCCTCCACTCACCCAGACCGACTGTGGGGGGTAAGTGCGCAGCGACCAGGAAGGGGATTGGGAATGGGCATAACGACTAACATTGGGATGGGAGAAAATCGGAGGAAAAAGGAGGGAGAAAAAGATATATAAAAAAAAAAAAAAATTACAAATTGTGGTGACCTGATTGGTCATTAAGGTTCTAAACCGACCCATAGACACTAGAGTGTCTAGTTTCAGTGTTTCCTGCAGGGTATTCCATGATGTAGGGGCAGAAAAGCCAAAAGCAGATCTACCAAGTTCAGTACAAACTCTAGGCACTCTAAGTGTACAGTAAGCCAAAAACTGGATCGTGTGCTTGAAAGTAGTTTGAAAGATGTGAATCTGTAACCCCCCGCCAGGTGCTCCTGGCTGCTGCCCAAGTTTAAATAGCTTGTAGTAGAATAATACAGTAACAAAGTGCAATTACAAAGTAATAAATGACATAGTGATTTTCACAATAACCTACAGTATGCCTAGCCATTTTCAAGGAGCATAGATGGAGTGTATTTTCAACCCTATTCAACATCAACGGCAGTGTGAACGGTATAGGCTGAGATCTATACCAAAACAAGTACTTTACACAGCTATGAACATGCCGTTTGTTTTCTAACTTGACAACATACACATTCTAAATAGGCCCCTTTGTATTTCCTGTTGCAATGTCGGTTAACATACTGTTGCTGACTAGGAAACAAGGAAACTATAAAAGAAGGAAGGGTCATCATCGCGTTAAGAATGCCAGCGTTCTATGCTCTGCTTGGTACCAGTTCTATTGAAGCCTGTATTAAAATTCTAAATATAGCAGCTATCTGAGGAAATATACACATCAACCAATATATCAAACGTTAGTTAGTTTACAATGCAACACATTGCAGTTGATTCTGACATCCGAGGTAATAGCCTGTTTAAATGACAGGTCATAAACAATTGGAGATGGCTGATTCCATTCAACTCAATGTCGGTTGAACTGAAGGTTTCCATAGTTGGCACCAACGTGACGTGATGGCCATTCCTTCTTTTATAGTGTTCTTAACAGGAAATAAACAGGGGTCAAATCTGTTCCCCTGGCAACAGAATACTTCTGAAAAGGTTTCACTGGTATTCTGTTGCTAGGGAACAGTTTGGAGCCAAATGTATTTCATGTCAATGATTGCATTGGCAAACAGCGAATACATCAGGGTCCTTTGAGGATGTTATTCCTGGCACTTTGAAGCCGTCTATAGACACTTATTGTCCACACTAGACATGCCTTTTAAGGAGCTCCAAGCGCGGCTTGTAAAAGAACAGGGATGAGCTCGGTGTGTCTGCTCTAGTGCCAGGCAGCATATGCCTCTTGCATTCGCCCACGTTCTCCAATGCATTGAATTGGACTGCGTTCCACTGTCAAACATCTCTGCCCAAACAGATTTAATAAATCATATTATATAAATAATATATATTATTGTTCCCCCCCCCCCCATATTTTGTATTCTCTTTAATTATAACTGAAAAAAGTTAAGTCTTTGTTTATTTATTGTGTCCATGGAAATGACGATGTCAGCAGCCATAAAGGTATTTTTTCCTTACGCAGAAAGCTCATAGAAGAATAGTCTGTTTACTTTTCTGATAACTACATCACTGCATAACTCATACGTGTTGAGACAAGCTTAGTTTTTGGTCATCATTAGTGATACTCTGTATACCCAATTCAAAGCTATAGCCCCATTTTCTTTCAAACTAATGTGTATGTCCCGGCTTGGTACACATCTTTGCTCTCTCTCTGGGGGCCGAGCCGTGTAAGCAGGCTGTGATGTACAGGTGTAGAGGCAGCTCTGTGTATAGGATGATTCTGTACTATGCCGGTGGCCAGCCTGCGGTGAAGGAGAACAGGTCATGCTCAGGGTGACTGGGCTCTCGCATGATGGAGCGGGTGATTGACGGATGATTGGCTCACCCGATGCTCTCTTCTGCTGTCCTCATGACCCCCCTAGGGCCGCTTCTTTACCTCTGCAGTGGTGTTGCCATGCTGGACCACACAGTAATATCCCTTGTCAGGATGCCTGACTATGGGGCCTTGATCAAAATTCAAGCCACCATGTGCTGATGCTGCTTTTTCCCCCCGTAGAGGGTAGAGGTGCTGGCGTGCTTTCTCTCCAGCAAGGCTTCACTGTTGTGGTTCTAGGCCAAGATGTATTCAATTCAATTCAATATGCTTTATTGGCATGAATGTAACAAATACAATGTTGCCAAAGCGTCAATAATAATGAGATTAAAAGAAAAAAGGTTCATTTATTTATACTTTATTTAAACTCACAGAGGGAGTGAATGAATGAATGAATGAAAACTTTATTTAACAGATTGCAGAATGGGTACAATACAGTACGGCTCAATACACTGCAGATGCAGACCAGAGAAAGACTTTCGTCTTGTTTACATCAGGGTCCCCTCCTCTACAATGGTAACGAGGGTGCATGGAATGTGAGCGGTGGACCGTATGTTTTAAATGCAATTTAATCAATCAACAACACACGGTTATGAATGAATACCGCTCAATGTGCAATATCACATCAGAGAAAGCAATTGCAAGTAGGACGGTTAGTTGTTAAGAATCCAAACTGTCCGAAAGAGACCAGAACGTTGTAAAAAGGATTCCAGAGCCAGCCGGAGAAGCCCAACTTGTCAGGATCCTAGGCCCGGTCCTGGCTGGACTGGGCAGGATGGTAACACTGGGCAGTACCCTTCACCTAACTTTGGGCAATGCCCTCTATCTGACATTGGCCCTCGGCCTGACATTGGCGCCCTACCACCCTCTAGTGGTGACAAACAATCGGTGCGCTCCAGTACACTGGACATCCTGACTACTGTGTTAACTATAATTAATAGTTTGATTAATGTGGTGTCATGGTGTGTACTGTCATTGTCTTTCCCTTCCCTGGTGTGATGTCATACACTGTTTTGGGTTGTTAGGAGTTGCTTTTGTGTTTAGTTGTGTTTAGTTATTCTTTGCTTATTGTCTAGGTGTTGGTTGTGATTCGGTGTTGGCCAGGTGTTCTTAATTGTTAATTAGTCGGGGTATTTAGGTGTCTGTCTGTCTCCCCTTCGTTGTGGCGACATTCCTCCAGTTACCCCCTGTTCCTCCACGTCGTGTCGCACCGTTCTCCCTCTAGTAAGTCTTAGTGTTTGTTGTTTTGTATTGTGAAGTTTGTTATTTAGTTTCTGTATTTTCCCTGTATTGCACTGGATTCTACAGTAAACACCCTTCTTCAAGCTTCACTCCTCGCCTCTGCCTCCTCCATTCTTTCCCTTTCTGTATTATTGCATTCTACCTAACCCCATCGTGACAGAATGTCGCCACCAACATTAACGAATGCAGCAGGAAAGGCAAGCGATACCATCACCGTTGTCCTGGCCCTGATGGCCGGTGACATGAAGAGTTACTCACTGGCCAAATGGGGGTTCCTACTCCGGAAGATCGACCAGGTCGCCACTGAGATCCCGACACTGCAGACGGCGATGTGGGAGATGGCTGAACATGTTGCTGTCCTCATGGAGAAGCATAAGCCGAAGGCTAGTGTAGCTAGCCTGCCGACTGTTCTCAGGCTTACGGTCAGCCTAGATCCTCCCACAGCCGCTGAGGTTGCTCGGATGTCCATCGCCGGTCGGACGTCCACAGCTAACCTAGCTCCGCCGGTTAGCTTAGTGTCAAGAGCTAACCAGCCACTCCCAGCTAACCTAGCTCCGCCCGTTAGCTTCATGCCAATAGCTAACCAGCCACTCCCAGCTAACCTAGCTCCGCCCGTTAGCTTTGTGCCAATTGCTGACCGGCTGTTCCCCGTTAGCACAGCTCCTCCTGTTAGCTCCGCCACTATAGATGGCCAGACGTCCCCAGTTGGTACAGCTCTACCCGTTAGCTCCGCTCATACAGCTAACCAGACGTCCACAGCTAACATAGCTCCGCCGGTTAGCTTAGTGTCAAGAGCTAACCAGCCACTCCCAGCTAACCTAGCTCCGCCCGTTAGCTCCGTGTCAATAGCTAACCGGCCGTTTCAAGCTAGCACAGTCTCCACTGCCAGACTAGGCTCCAGGTTCAGGGTGAGCCTAGTATCTGAGACAGACCAGATGTCTCCAGCTAGCACAGTCTCCACTGCCAGACTAGGCTCCAGGTTCAGGGTGAGCCTAGTACCGGAGACGGACCAGATGTCCCAAGCTAGCCAGGCATCCCCAGCTAACATAGATCCGCCCGTTAGCCCCGTCCCAATAGCTAACCGGCCGTCCCCAGTTAGCACAGCCCCGCCTGTTAGCCCCGCTACAGTAGCTAACCAGACGTCCACAGCTAACATAGCTCCGCCGGTTAGCTTAGTGTCAAGAGCTAACCAGCCACTCCCAGCTAACCTAGCTCCGCCCGTTAGCTCCGTGTCAATAGCTAACCGGCCGTTTCAAGCTAGCACAGTCTCCACTGCCAGACTAGGCTCCAGGTTCAGGGTGAGCCTAGTATCTGAGACAGACCAGATGTCTCCAGCTAGCACAGTCTCCACTGCCAGACTAGGCTCCAGGTTCAGGGTGAGCCTAGTACCGGAGACGGACCAGATGTCCCAAGCTAGCCAGGCATCCCCAGCTAACATAGATCCGCCCGTTAGCCCCGTCCCAATAGCTAACCGGCCGTCCCCAGTTAGCACAGCCCCGCCTGTTAGCCCCGCTACAGTAGCTAACCAGACGGCCACTGCCAACCTAGGCTCCAGGTTCAGGGTGAGCCTGGTAGCGGAGACAGACCAGATGTCTCCAGCTAGCACAGTCTCCACTGCCAGACTAGGCTCCAGGTTCAGGGTGAGCCTAGTACCTGAGACGGACCAGATGTCCCAAGCTAGCCAGGCATTTTCAGCTAGCACAGTTCCCACAGTGAGTCCAGGGCCCACAGTTAGCCTAGCCCCCGAGGCTAGTATGGCTAGGAAGGCCTCCACAGCTGGTCCAGCTTCCACGCCCAGTCCAGCCTCAGCTCTGGGTCCTGGCTCCTCATCCCCGGATCCTACACCACGCCTCGCCGCCGGGACCGATCCGGTCTCCACGCCCTGCCCGGCCTCTCCACCTGGTCCGGCTGCCGTGCCGGCTCCCGGCTCTTCGACGGATCCTGGCTCCCCGTCTGGTCCAGCTCTGCGCCGTGATCGGCGTCCTGGTCCTCGCCGTGGTCTCCGCCGGGGTCTTCGCCGTGGTCTTCGCCGGGGCCTGCGTGGGATCCTGCTCCGGGGGTCGTCGCCGCCGCACCTCCATTCCGGCTCTCCTGAACCGGTCCCTAGTCCGGCGGCTGGAGGGCCTCTCGTCCGGGATCCGGCTCCAGGGTCCAGCTCCCCTTCCCGGGCTTCTACACCTGTACCCACCCCCCCTCGTCGGGCCTCGCTTCCCAGGTCCAGCTCTCCTCGTCGGGCCTCGGTTCTCAGGTTCTGCCCCCCTCCCCGGGTCTCGGTGCCCATCCCCACCCCCCCTCGTCGGACCTCTGTTTCCAGGTCCAGTCCTCCTCCCCGGGCCTCTGTTCCCATCCCCACCCCCCCTCTCCGGGCATCTGCGCCCGTTTTCTACCCCCCTGGCTGCTATGCCCCTCCTGGGTTTTTTGTTCAGCCTCCTGGTCCCTCGTCTTCGGGTCCTCTCCCTGGGTCCTCTCCGGGGTTCCGGCTTCCTCCCTCACCTGCTTATGGACGTTGTTTTCGGGTGTCTGGAAGCCACCCGTTGAGGGGGGGGTACTGTCAGGATCCTAGGCCCGGTCCTGGCTGGACTGGGCAGGATGGTAACACTGGGCAGTACCCTTCACCTAACTTTGGGCAATGCCCTCTATCTGACATTGGCCCTCGGCCTGACATTGGCGCCCTACCACCCTCTAGTGGTGACAAACAATCGGTGCGCTCCAGTACACTGGACATCCTGACTACTGTGTTAACTATAATTAATAGTTTGATTAATGTGGTGTCATGGTGTGTACTGTCATTGTCTTTCCCTTCCCTGGTGTGATGTCATACACTGTTTTGGGTTGTTAGGAGTTGCTTTTGTGTTTAGTTGTGTTTAGTTATTCTTTGCTTATTGTCTAGGTGTTGGTTGTGATTCGGTGTTGGCCAGGTGTTCTTAATTGTTAATTAGTCGGGGTATTTAGGTGTCTGTCTGTCTCCCCTTCGTTGTGGCGACATTCCTCCAGTTACCCCCTGTTCCTCCACGTCGTGTCGCACCGTTCTCCCTCTAGTAAGTCTTAGTGTTTGTTGTTTTGTATTGTGAAGTTTGTTATTTAGTTTCTGTATTTTCCCTGTATTGCACTGGATTCTACAGTAAACACCCTTCTTCAAGCTTCACTCCTCGCCTCTGCCTCCTCCATTCTTTCCCTTTCTGTATTATTGCATTCTACCTAACCCCATCGTGACACAACTGACCTTATCATACAGTGGTGAGTGTGTCAGCTAATAAACCGGTATTAAACCTCAGAGTATATTACATCCCCATAATCCCAAATTGTCAGTGTTAGATTCAGTTGACTTCTTCGATTAATATTACGTATCCTGTCTTCGTTCAGGATCAATCAATCAAATGTATTTATATAGTGTAGTAAATTCCTACAGAATCCTACAATAATCTAAGGTTATTGTAGTACAGTACAATGAGATTGCTTATCTGGAAGGAGGAGAAAGGGATCATATTGATAGAATTGTTGATCTCTTCATCTGACTTAAAGCAGATAAAGAATTAAACGTGTAGCCAGACAAACCATGAACTGTAGTCCAATTCAACATTTATTTGAGCCAGAGGCCAAGGTGAATAAGACAAAAGATTATCAGAAAACAGGGCTGTCTGTGTACAGAAATCACAATCAGGTTTGCATTCTCAAACCCCAATATGTACAGAAACAGTCACTTGGTAACATAATTTGAACATACATTGACAATACTGTACACATTATACATGAGTAAATCTGGTTTCAGATATTAAGGATTACACTAAACTTAAACAACAAATGGTGTTTCCCATGTATTTACTCACATAAAATGCAATCAGCAGTAGTCTCTGGATGGTGGGGAGCGGGTGGAGCCGCAGACCTGGGTTGGGTGGTCTGGGCTCCTGAACTACCAATATGTTCGCTCTTATATACTATAATTTCTGGCCAATAATAGCACATTTTACTAATACAGTTGGTCCAATCAGGCGTCTTCTGGAAGGGCGGTCCGCCCTTGTTTCCTCTGGGGGGGGGCTGGTTGCCCCCCCCTCCTTGATTCCCTGTGTGGGTCTTGTCCCACGGGTGGGGGCTGGTGTGATGTCATCTGGTGGGGTGGTGTGAATAGCCCCCTCCTTTGGGCCATATTACCATACAGTACTACAGTCTTGTGTGGGGGTGGAGAATGGCTCTCTGTCACCCCTGTATCCATCCATATTTAGAATTCTATAACAAGAGTGTAATCACCCTTCCTTTCATGTGACATTCTAAATGGTAGTATTCTTTGTAAGTTACCTACACCAACCTTTATTTACCAGATAATATAACTGTGATAAATATACCAAGATTTAGAGTGAGTCACCATTTCGTCTGTGGGGTGCAACTTATTTACATTGTTGTCTCCTGATTACATTAGCTTGAGGGGCTTTTTATGACCGCAACTGTTCTCCTACATACCATTTGGGTAAGCAGCCTTCTCATGAGAGGGGGTTGGTGTGGAATGTCTGTCTCTCCTACATTATGACTCTCTAATTATTCACACATATTATTTATGAAATTCAACGTCAATTCTA
Organism: Notolepis coatsorum; assembly: GCF_963971535.1. Lineage (NCBI taxonomy): Eukaryota > Metazoa > Chordata > Actinopteri > Aulopiformes > Paralepididae > Notolepis > Notolepis coatsorum. Next base: position 26,940,900 of record NC_140175.1, on the reverse strand, counting down.
CCACAATAGCACATTTAAACATGACACTTGTCAACCAAAGTGCTTCACATAGGATGCTTGGTTCATACACATACAGCTCATTATAGTAATATTCCACAATTATTACATTTGATAGTAATAATTACTTACTTACTTACTTACTTAGGCCCATCGCTCCCAATGGAGCATAGGCCATCTACGACTTTTCTCCATCCAACACGGCTTTGGGCTTTGGTAGTAATAATGGCACACATAAATTCACCAACATGCGCATTTGTTGATACATGCAGGACTAGTCTTGAGACAGACGTATGCGTATCACCGCTGCCATGTTAGGCACGGAGCACCCGGGGGGGTGGGGGGGGGGGGGGATTGGGAGGGCGAGACCTCTTGTTGGATGTTGAGGTAAAGTCACTCTAATGCAGGGGTCGGCAACCTGCAGCCTCGAGGCCGCATGCGGCTCTTTAGCCAATCAGCTGCGGCTCCCTGGCCCAAAAAAAATTTAAATTTTTTTTTTACTTTTTTATTTAATTTATTTTCTTATTTTGGAGATCGATGTCATACTGTGACACTGAAATGAAAAAATATTTCATCAACTAAGATATTTAGTCAACAAAAGGCTTACCTGTATGCCTGATATGTGGTGCGAAATTTGCGAACAATGAAAAATTCACTTTTTATTTGATAGATTTTCCACAAATAAGGGAAGGACTCTAATAGAGCTGCATAGTTCAGGGTTTTATTTCAAAGTAGGTCTACAGATGCCAGTGTTTTTTCTCCTTTTCTGTGTTTTATTTCAAAGTAGGTCTACACATGGTATTCTTTTTTAAAAGTGGACTACTTTCTATTTTATAAATGTTCCACAAATAAGGGAAGGACTCAAATATACCTGAATAGTTCAGGGTTTTATTTCAACGTCGGTCTACAGACACCAGTGTTTTGTCTCCTCTTCTGTGTTTTATTAAAAAAAAATAGGTCTACACAGCCAGTATTTTTTCTCCTCTTCATAAGAGTTTGAGGTTTTCCTTTGTTATAACAGGTAAAAACAGCAATTAAAAAGTCAAAAAAAAAATTTTTGTTGCTTTATAATCCCATTAATGCAACAAACTGTGTGCTATAAGTATAAAGTATAATAAATCGCAAATTACTTTGGGTATGCAATTGTCAGGCGTTTTATGCTAAATGTGGGGTATGCTTGGGGATATATAAAACGTTATACACTGTGTTATCTTCATTTTAAGGGTAAATAGGTTGTGCGGCTCCCTGAGCATTTTATTTTGTGGGACGGGGGAAAAGTGGCTCTTTTGATAGTAAAGGTTGCTGACCCCTGCTCTAATGAAATCTCCCCTTCCTTTAATATACGACACACAGGCTCTCCGGTTCTCTTCTTCCGGTGAGCTGAGTACAGAAGAAGGAGACCAGAAAAAGCCCTCTCTCCTCTAAGGTTAAATACCAAAGAGACATCAAGATTCTCTCTCTCTCTCTGGCATAATATGCACATTGATTTTCACCCTCTCCTTTGGTTATCTTCCTTTCTGGTGCCAAAAGTTCAACTCCACCTCGGTTCTCCTAGATGCGTTCCCCTCTGCGAGAGACGCCATCTAGATATCTATCTAGTCTAGCCAAGTAAAAGGATGACACTTGACGTAGTATCAGGTCAGAAATAAGAATAGACTGTTCTTTTCATATCCACACTTTCTCGGCTTAAGGTCCAAGTGAACTTTGACCTATATAATTGTCTCAATGGTTTTATCTTCTAAGACAACCGTACCCAGATCCTACACCTGTAAAGTTGTTTGCTAACAAGATTCCAGATGTGGTGCATAACTGTGAATTTTTCGTCGAGATGTTTGTATTCTGTGACCCTTTCGATGTATGAACCATTTAGAGTAGAGATATGTATGTAGACCAAAGAAAATGGAAGCAACTGACGACTGTGTCCCGTCGTGCAGCATTTCCACGCCGTGTGTCGGCACGCAAGATGGGCTGTGGGCCTGTTTCTGGTGGTACCCAACCTGGGTCCCGGGATGACATTAAATAGAAATGTGGGACCCACCATCCTGAACTGGGGAAAGAAAAAAGATATTGTGAGGCTTGTGGCTTAGCTGTGTGTGTAATGTTCTGCCTCAGTGCAGGTAATGCAACCCCCCCCCCCAAGGGGCAGGATAGGATCTCTAGCGGGGGATGGAGATCCACAGTCCAGGCTAGAGCAGCACAGAGAGCATGGTGGTGTCTGACACTTTGACTGATCATGTTATTACACCCAGGGCTGAACAGGGCCAAGAGGGTCACACATGTACCCCACATGCAGCACGGTACAGGGGGAGGGACAGGACAGGACATTTACCCTGCATGCAGCACGGTACAGAGGGAGGGGAGGACAGGACATGTACCCTGCATGCAGCACGGTACAGAGGGAGGGACAGGACAGGACCTTTACCCTGCATGCAGCACGGTACAGAGGGAGGTGCAAGGCAGGACATTTACCCTGCATGCAGCACGGTACAGAGGGAGGTGCAAGACAGGACATTTACCCTGCATGCAGCACGGTACAGAGGGAGGGATAGGACAGGACATTTACCCTGCATGCAGCACGGTACAGAGGGAGGGACAGGACAGGACATTTACCCTGCATGCAGCACGGTACAGAGGGAGGGACAGGACAGGACATTTACCCTGCATGCAGCACGGTACAGAGGGAGGTAAAAGACAGGACCTTTACCCTGCATGCAGCACGGTACGCGTCTATGCTTTTACCAACCGATTTCCAGTTCCGCGTTCGTGTTCTGCGATCTGATTGGCCACTGACGTTTCTGGTCATGTGACATGTGCGCCAATCGCGTGATGCCTGTTTCTGCGCCTATTTCCGCCTCGAACAGCCTGCAAACTACCTAACGCCTAGTTTATCACCGGTTAAGCTTAGGCGACTCCTTCGAAGTTGGTTAAGGTTAGAGTTTGGAATCAGGGCTGGTGTTCTGTCGCCATGCTCTAAGACAAACTCTAACCTTAACCAACTTCGAAAGAGTGCCTAAGCTTAACCGGTGATAGAAACAGGCGTCACACGATTGGCGCAGATGTCACATGACCAGAAACGTCAGTGGCCAATCAGATTGCAGAACGCGAACGCGGAACTGGAAATCGGTTGGTAAAAGTAATGACGCGCACGGTACAGAGGGAGGGACAGGACTGGACCCTGGTCACACATCACACAACAGTAGAACCTGAGACGTCCCCATCCCCAGTCAGTGAGGTTTGTATTGATTCTGCTCGCTTCTCTACCGTGGTGGTAACACTTTGATGGAATACCTCACAAACACACCGTGACAGACTCGGGGGTGTTATGAGCTGTCACCAGATTGGATTTAACAAAATACACACGGCACAAAGTAGAAGCAAGTTTAACAGCAGTTTTAATGCTGTTTAGGGGGAAAGGGAGGGAGGTTAGTGTGCTCGTCAGCCAGGCCGTAATTCCACAGAAGCGTCTTGGTCCGTTAGCGGGGTTCGGTACACAAGAGAGCGGTTCTCATACGGGTGGGTGGGGGATGATCCGGGAGAAGAGACGTCAGACAAGCAGGGGTCGATGCACACGCGGGTTCTCATACGATCAGGGGTTATAGCACACAGCAGGGTACCTCCTTCCAAAAGCAGATAAACACAACATGGGGGTCACACAGAATCTTCCTCCTCTTCTTCTTCTCTTCTCTCTTACTCACTTCCTCTCTCGATCCATACAGGTTTCGCCTCAGCTACTCCAATGATCAGTCGCTCTGTCTCTATTTTCTATGCTGCTTGACGGTGTGGGTGATTGCGCTCACCTGTCTCGGGCGCGTCTGGCACAGGTGCGCTGCTTCATCTGTGCTGATGCGCTCCGCTCTGCCTGGAGTCTCTCCGGAACTCCTAATATGGGCATATGCCCCAGTACCTTGGCCGATAGACATAGCGGCCGTCTATTGCCACGCCAGCCGGTCTGCCACAACACGTACCGTCTTTTACTAGTATGCACTTTGCTACAAAATATTCGACCTTATACTCGACCTCTATACTGCTATGCACTCAAGACTTTAGCACTCAAGTTCGACACTTTCTTTTTTTTTATCCACTTTTTCTCCCATTTTCTATTTTTCTCCCATCCCAATTTCGTATCATCCAATTCAACCCTCCCCTGTCTCGAACGATGTTTCTTGCATCCCACAAGCCGGCTGCAATGTGGACTAAGTCATACATAGCACGAGTCCCCTCCGATACTCGAGGTAACAGCAGTCGCATCTTTTCACCTGCGCGGCGCGATCTTTCAGCGTCGGGGCGCCGCCCCCATCGCTTCCTGATTCTACTGCGCAGGCGCACCAACCGACCTGTAGGAGTCGCTGTCCACAACGCCCGATCCCCACCCATCAGTTTCCCACCCCCTAATACGGCCAATGTGTATTAGTACGGACGACCAGCTAAACTGAAAGCAATGTGGAGCACTGGGCTCGAACAGGCGAACCCAGCGTCTCCAGTATTCGTGGTGAGCGCCTTGCCCACTACGCCACGTAGCCGCCCAAGTTCGACACTTTTTGACGAACAATCTCACGTAACCTTAGCTGCCAGAGTTGTACCCTTGTTCCTGCTGACTTGTTGCTTTGGATAAAAAAATTAAAAGTGTATTAATAATCCCAGTGTTATGAAACCTTTCCTGCACACAGAGGACAATGGTCAACGGCTGCTGTCGGCATCCAACTATTTCCAGGACAAGGATTCCAGGACTAATTGGACCAAACCTTTCAACTGCGTAGCCTAGCTAGCCCACTGCGGCCGGGCTTCCAGCAGGGAAGTAATGCCACGCAAAGGTCATGTGTGTAACACGCACACGACGTGTAAAGGAGGCGTGACGTGTGCCGGTCGCTCTGCCTCCCGGAGAGGTCTTTAATGTATTCCGTCTTTTGTTTGTATCCCGCAGAGAGCGAGTGGCACCTTGGATAATAGCTCGGCGTGGTATAATTGGTTTTCGCGGGAATAATTACCACGCGGGGTGTGAGATTGTTATCCGACACGGGGACGACGTGGAAAACATAATTCCAGGTTTTCTCATCGCAAAGTTAGAGGCGACTTGCTGACTTTAAGTTTGAAAGCAGTCACTCAGTTTTAAAGGAGAACTCGGTGTAATAAGTTTAAGAGCGATGCAGAGTGCATTGTGAGCAGTCTCTCTCGCCGGCGTCCCCAAGGCACAAGCCTCGAGCGAGCTGCCAAGACAAAGAACGGCTGAATCCATCTTGGAGTGTCTGCGCTCGGCAGGAGAAGACGGCGCGTTCCTACCGCGGTCCATTACAAAGATGTACTGTCGCCATTAATTAAATCCATTGAACCCACAACCGTGTTGCTTTTTGAGATCGTTTCTTTTTAATTTGCAGGTGTAAAGTCAATCTAAATCACTTGGGAGGGTGGCTGTGATATATGTCACAAGAAAGTACATAACTTCTACTTTAACTTTAACTATGAATGTAGAAAACTATTTTTGTCGGATAATGACGTTTGAAAATGTTGTTCCTCTGAAAACCTAAAATGGAGTTATATGGGTCCTTCATCCGGGGTGTTCATTGAGAACCCAGCCCAATAGCTAACTGTCTTTATTTTGTCTATATAGTGGTATTCAGGTAACAGCTAGCTATCTTTATTTTAGATAGACTGTGTGTATATTCTGATTCTGATTCTGATTCTGATTCTGATTCTGATTCTGAGAAAGGTCAGATATCTCCCTTCCAAACAAGGGTCCTACTGTATGTTCCCAGAGTCATACTGTCATTAAGGTTTGATATCTCCCTTCAGAAAAAGGGTCCTATGTTCTCCGGGTCTCATTGAAGAAATAGATGTTGCATGCTTTCTGTATGACAGATTTACTATATTATATATACGTATATAGCCTATGTAGCTGAGGGGTACAATTCCCTGACTGTATTGTTAGATATGATATTTAATACCACTACCTCATGTACTTTAACTTCTGGCCACCCAGTACAAGATATAAGTATGATGAACACTTTCCCACCTGATGAAACGAACCAACACAAATGGACCAAATCGAATATTTAATACAGCAAAGGGTGTACACAATATTCACTTAATTACATTTATGATTTGAAATGTTAAGTATGCACTTTTATGGCAAATGAGTATTCGTAGGTAAATCAACATTGAATGTCCAATCTCTGGTTGCGCAGGGAGTAAGTATACAACCTGGAATATTTAGGAAACGATAGCGATAGTACTTAAATAATTATAGCTGGATACACTAAGGGGGGGGGGGGTCCCGCTGGTTGTAAGACAGTAGGAGGGGGGGGTTAGAGAAGTCGCTGGCGGTATCCCATCTGGCCGACGGTGTCTTGGGAGAATCCAAAGTCTTAGACCCAGTGCCCACAGAACCTCGGGCCGTAGACGAACACAGCTGGACCCTCTGTGGAATGGTATCTGCCGGTCCACAACGGAGAGACGTGGTGCGACCTCACGTGTAGAGCGCCGCCTCACCTGTAGTCCTCTCCGGGGGGTAATTCCAACACTCGACAGTGTTGGCCTTTATCCATGGAATAATCAAAGCACATAAAGCATAATCCAAGAGCCGTGGAAGGCTCGCCGTCGTCGGGTAGAGTAATCCAATATACAGGTCCAGTCGCTCTTGACCCGGAGCTCCTCGGATGCAATCACCACTAGGGGTCTGACCAGCCTGGATAAGCGTCCAGATAACGTCAGGAACGATGGGGGTACTGATAACTGTAGAACTCGAACCGAACGATGCACCATACATAAATAGACTATTATTAGCTTAATAGAATACGTCCAACTCGACGGTATGGTGCCAAACTATGACCATTCAACTATTAATCTACACGATATCTCAATGCCTATTCTGGGCCAAGTAGGCCCTACTACACCGCACGTGCTTCGTGGGGAGGCTTTTGCGTCTGTCACTCTGTTGGAGGGTAAAGAACTGGACTAAAAGAAAGTTCTACTTTACGAGCGTCATATATATATGCACTATGAACAAATAGTACCACACGTATTTCGCCCGGCATATTACTGCGCGGAACCGGGGGCTGCCTCGACATGTTAGGCGGCACGATTGAACTTGAACCTAGGGGTATGGCAACCTGGCGCCAGGTTCTAGTCCAATGGTAGAATGAAACTATTATGGGCTGTTTAGTAGAAACGGGGATATTCAATGCATATTGTACAAGGAATATACAGGGGATATCAAACGATATACAAATACAATTAAATATATATATATAAATAAATATACATATTCGGTTTAATCTGATCCTTCACAACAGCCTATATAGCCTATATTGCTGCTATACCCTCACACAACTCTGTCATTGGTGTTATTTTAGGAATAGAAGTTTAACGTTAGTTTATGAAAACAAATGTAATGCTTCTAATATCCCTACAATTTACTTAGATTTAGTAGTTCATTTGCTTGAAAATCTTATGGAAACAGGGATCTAGAAGCCTTTTTCAGGAGCGGGGAACATAGTAACCTTTTTAAGAGCTTTTTTAGGAGCTTTTTTCAGGAGTGGGGAACATAGGACCCTTTTTTAGGAGCTTTTCCAGGAGCGGGGGAACATACAGTAGGACCCAGGGGACATAGGTACGCTCCCAGTAGGACCCAGGGAACATAGGTACGCTCCCAGTAGGACCCAGGGAACATAGGTACACTCCCAGTAGGACCCAGGGAACATAGATACGCTCCCAGTAGGACCCAGGGAACATAGGTACGCTCCCAGTAGGACCCAGGGAACATAGGTACGCTCCCAGTAGGACCCAGGGAACATAGGTACGCTCCCAGTAGGACCCAGGGAACATAGGTACGCTCCCAGTAGGACCCAGGGAACATAGGTACGCTCCCAGTAGGACCCAGGGAACATAGGTACGCTCCCAGTAGGACCCATGGAACATAGGTATACGCTCCCAGTAGGACCCAGGGAACATAGGTATACGCTCCCAGTAGGACCCAGGGAACATAGGTATACGCTCCCAGTAGGACCCAGGGAACATAGGTACGCTCCCAGTAGGACCCAGGGAACATAGGTATACGCTCCCAGTAGGACCCAGGGAACATAGGTACGCTCCCCACTCAGCTAGCTATAGCTACTGACACTGCATGATGAATGGCCCACATCCCTGCTTGGCTTCCATAAACATCATATCACCAGAATGACGGGGTCTTGGGTCTCGCTCCATTCTCCAAGGAAATTACTTGGGTGTGTTTAACGTTCCCTCACTGCTCTTCTCACACACTTCTTCCTGCCTCCCACCCTTGCTGTGTGAGAGGCCTTGTGAAATGCCCTGTTGTAAAGGGTCCGGAAGCGTTTAATGGCCCCACGGCCTTCCGGATCCGTGCGGTGGGCCTTGATATAGAAAGGAGGCGGTGACCTCACTATACGAAGTTGACCCTCGACCAGTGAAATGGGGTGATTTACTATAATGCTTGGCTTTGGAACACTGTATTAGAGTAAATGATTTAGAGCTCCTGAGATGTGTGTGTGTGTGCGTGTCTCTTTGTGTGTCTGTGTCTTTGTGTGTATGTATGTGTGCGTGTGTGTGTGTCTCTTTGTGTGTCTGTGTCTTTGTGTGTATGTATGTGTGCGTGTGTGTGTGTCTCTTTGTGTGTCTGTGTCTTCGTGTGTATGTATGTGTGCGTGTGTGTGTGTGTGTCTCTTTGTGTGTCTGTGTATTTGAATGTATGTGTGCGTGTGTGTGTGTGTGTGTGTGCGCATGCGTGCGTCTGTCTGTATTTTCGTCTGTGCGTATGAAGCAGACAAGGACAACAACTTGACAGAGTTGTTAAATACATTTTAACCTGCCTCCTTTGCCCATAGACATCTGTCTCAGGTATGAAAGGGCAGCCCTGCCTCGTGCCCTATTTATAGCAGCCACTTTCATTTAAAGTCCCAGGGGAAAAGGTCACTCTGATCCTGCTGTCAACACGGTGAGAAAGAGGCACAAAGTGGCTGTCTCACCCAGGAACCGCTGGCTACTAATCATAATATAAGACGTGCAATGAAATGCAATGAATAATCTACTCATTGTATAGTTGTTGATGCAGGTGTGTGGCGCAGGCTTGCCTTGAACGATTATCTATTTGCTGCTATGATGCCTGAATTTCCCCCAAGGGGATCAATAAAGGGATATACACTAATGTCATGGTATGTCATGAATATTGCCACGGCTGGCATGAAGCTCGAGTGGCGCAGGCATCACAGAGTGGCAATATTCATGACATACCACAGGCTCGACTGTATTATTGCATTTTATTTTTAATTCTTTTTAATTATCTTTTTCCCCCTTCTTTTTCCGTTTTTCTCCCCTCCCAATGTTAGTCGTTATGCCAATTTCCAATCCCTCTTCCTGGTCGTTGCGCACTCTACCGCCTACCGTCGGTCTGGGCGGGCGGAGACTATCACATGCTTCCTCTGACACATGTGTACCCAGCCCACCGCTTCTTTTCACCTGGCAGTGCGGACTCTCACTGGGAGAGTGTAACGCCCAGATCCTTCGCTCGCTGTGCAGGCGCCCCGACCGAACTGTAGGAGTCGCTGTTTACAACGACCCGGACCCACCCACCGGCTTCCCTCCCGCTGACTCTGCCAATCGAGCCAGTATGACGGCCGGCCAAGCCGGAGGCAACGCTGACAGCCAGATTCGATACCAGTGTCTCTTGCGTTGGTGACGAGCGCTTAGTCCGCTGCGCCACCCAGCCGCCTGTATTATTGCTTTTATACAGCAAGATGCACCGTCGGGAAAAATATAGGATGAATGCAGACAATTCTAGGGTCTTTTATATCGATTACAGAAAAATAGTTCCTACAGATGTCTTGTTGCTATGGAATATCAAATGGAGTAGGCTATCAACAAGCTTGGCAACGCAAACGAATGATGTATTAGTCTAATTTAACGTATCCGTTAACTATAAACGAGTGGATAGATATAGAGGCCGGGCCTACATCTAAAGGTATTCATAAAAACAGCATTATTAGACATGCCAATCCAATGAAAGATGAGCTGGACGTGCTGGAGAAAAGCCGATATTAACCCTTCAACACCAAGTCGACAGCCTGGGCATTGGAACTGGAACTGTCCGAGGTGCTGGTGACTTTTTCTGACTTTCGCTTGCATTAGACTCCTCTATATCTATCCA
>NC_140175.1:26913250-26925750 GCF_963971535.1 Notolepis coatsorum | reverse complement strand
TACAAATCTAGTAAAAGTCAAAAGTAACTAGTTATTTTATTTAGTAAAGGTTACTGCGTTACATTTTTAAAGGTGCGTGCGTGTGTGTGTGTGTGCGTGCGTGTGCGTGTGTGTGTGGGGGGGGGGGGGGGGGGAATCAGAGAGGTTGTTAAATATGATTTTTCCCATGCATGCAAGGCAAAGATAATATGATAAAATATATAAAATATATAAAGTCCCAATCTGGTTACTTGAATTACTTTTCTTTACTTTATTTTAAATACACCTTGTGCACTTGACTGCTGGTTTACTCCAAGTAATAGCCCACGCAAGAAGAATGCAGATGTAGGCAGGTTGATTGTGAGATAATATGATGGGGTATTGTGACGGAGTGGCTCTGTCACGGACTGCGAGCAGCGCACACACACACACATAATGTACACACACACACACACACACACACACACACACACACACACACACACACACACACACACACACACACACACACACACAATAATGTACACACACCAAACATTCACCATTCCCTTCATTTATTGTACTGAGAATGTTACGAAGTAGGTAACATGGTGAAGCTCCGTAAGTGTTCTGTTAGTTCTGTGTATTATTGTGAGGTATTGTGGAACAAATTTTCTATTGTAGGTATAGTAGGGGTGGGGATCGCCAGAGGCCTCACGATACGATACTATCACGATACTTGAGTCACGATACGATAGTATTGCAATACTGAATATATTGCGATATGCTGAGTATTGCGATATTAATATTGCGATATATTGCGATTTATTACCTTTTTTCAACTGCAAAGTAAAACTTTGTCAACATGTTTTATCTAATAAAATAAAGTTCAGTCTGTTCATCTCACTTCAATCATTTTTATTGCAGAACATGGTATTTTCTCAAGCAGACAGATGTAAACACTGTAATCTGTGTTGCATGTATCTGACAAACTGAACTGTGTTACAGTCATATTCCAACTTAACTGAATGCACATGTGTGCGTGTGTGTGGACTACTGTACTATTACAGGTATTGAATTTTCTTTTTAATAATTATGAATAATTAAATATCTATACTTGGCGTCCCTGTATCAATACAGTATCGCCACGCAAAGTATCGCGATACTACTACGTATCGATTTTTTCCCCCACCCCTAAGGTATAGTGTATTTTTGTTTTGTTTTTTCGCTTGTGTCACTGTTTTTAAAATAAATATCTTCCTCTGCACCTTGGGAGGCCGGCGAATAAATAACACCAACGCAGTGGCGGCTCTACCACTAGGGGCGCTAGGGCGCCGACCCACCTGCTGGCCAGCTGCTGTTAAATCAGAGAAGAAGACAATAAAACTTTTTCGTTTTTGTGTTTTATAGCCCTATAAATAATATAAACATGTTTAAAATTAATAATATTTACTCATTTTAAGTATGTTTGTATTTCCAATGCACAATATAACGTTATTATCTAAATTAAAAAAACATCGTTTTCCAGAGCAGGAAGTGACATCACGTTTTTTTTTTTTTTTTTTTTTTTGTATTTCTCGGCCCGGGCTATACGCGATAGCGCTCTGAGTGCGCGTCACAGTTTGATCGCTGTCTCCGTCACAGCCAATCAGTGCATACGGCGTTGTGCGTTGAAATATGACTATTATGTTGGAATCCGAGCGCGATTTGAAGCGGTCTAGAAAGCAGAGTGAACTTCCGTGAGAATTTCCATAGCCGCATTTCGCGGAGACGCTCTCTGATTGGCCGACGCCAGTATTTTTTTCCATGGCAGAATTTCACAGAGACGATCTCTGATTGGCCGAATCCAATTTCTAATGTTCCAATTCTAGCTTCTCGCTTGGTTCCTGGTACTAGGACTGTTGTTTGTCTTAGAGCGTGCCGTGCCGTGACTGCAAGTTCTTTCTTTAGACTGTTAAGCTTAGGCACTCTTTCAAAGTTGGTTAAGGTTAGAGTTTGTCTTAGAGCATGGCGATAGAACGCCAGGTAGTTTGCAGTCTGTTCGAGCGGAAATGGACAAAGGAATGTACTTGTTGAGTGTTGTGCTAACGTCGACGAGCTCAGCTGAGCTAACACTTGGCTAACAAGCTATATGGCGGATTATACACGTTTCCTGCCCTGGACGTTTCAACTAAACAGTGAGTCTCTCTCTCTCTCTCTCTCTCTAACGTTAGTACTAGTACTAGGCTGGTGCGGGCTAACTGGCTATCGTTCTGGGAGCTAACGTTAGTACTAGTACTAGGCTGGTGCGGGCTAACTGGCTATCGTTCTGGCAGCTAACGTTAGTACTAGTACTAGGCTGGTGCGGGCTAACTGGCTATCGTTCTGGGAGCTAACGTTAGTACTAGTACTAGGCTGGTGCGGGCTAACTGGCTATCGTTCTGGCAGCTAACGTTAGTACTAGTACTAGGCTGGTGCGGGCTAACTGGCTATCGTTCTGGGAGCTAACGTTTGTCTTGTTTACATCAGGGTCCCAGATTTTCGATTCATATCGATAGTTTAATAGCTAGCCTTGGCTCGTTTAACAATATGCAAAATATGTGTACAGCCCTGTACTCATACTGAAGTTATTCTTGGCATATAATAGGTCTGATTGTGTAACGAATCGATTCCACGTCGCGCTGTGTGTGAGAGAGAGAAGGAGAGAGGGAGAGATCTGCCTGTGTTTGTAGACGGGCGAGTTTTGTTTCTAACTTTTCTATTTATATATTGTGTTTCAAGTTGTGAATTAGAGTCTAGACTATACTTTATTTGACTGGTTGTGTGTTGTTGTAGTAACAGCTGAGCGACTCGTTCATAAGAGCCGATTCATTGCAGTGAGCGTGTCGAATCGCTCACGTCTTGCCATGAGTGTTGCGTGGTACTGTACTGTACTGTACAAAATATTTGGTATAGCGCCCCTAGTGGCGAAGTACCCAGCGGCCGCTACTGCACCAACGATACTTTTTCCGACTACGCCATTGTTTGTGGGAGTTTTTGATGAGTTGAGAGAGAACCCTGCCACAGGTATATAAAGTATAATATGAAGTATAATATGAGAGGATACATAGGTACAATACTTGGACAGCAGCAGACTCTGTCCAAACATGTCACGCCAGCTTGTCCGGACAGGGGCAGAAGGATGGCATGGGCGTTGTCAAAGGGGTCCCTTGACCTGGTGACAGTGGCTCAGGAGGTAGAGCGGTCGTCTGGTAATAGGAAATAACAGTTAGAAATAGGTTTCACGGTTCAATTCCAGCTCCTAGCGGCAGAATGTCGAAGTGTCCTCGAGCAAGACACTTAACTCCTATACTGCTCCTAACTGTGAGTGAATGAATGAATGTGAGGCATACATTGTAAAGTGCTTTGGATAAAAGCGCTCTATAAATGCAGTCCATTTACCATTTATACAAATGCAGTCCATTTGACCTCTCACCTCAAGATACCGAATGAAAATGCGTTCTATGGATCTCGGGGGTAAAAAGATTCCTTTATTCAATAATGTTACAAGCTCACTGTCTGGCAGCAAGCAAGCTTATATTATTATAGTCCAGTGAGCTAGCAGGACGACCAGGCTAACACAATCCGTAGCTCATATACTGTGTTTGAGTACCTATTTGAAGCTCAAGTGGTCCCTTCATTCGTCAAAGAGTTATTTTATATCGATGTGAGTGTTCATTGAGGCACCTGTGTAACTGAAGTAAATGTTTATTATTACAATATCACAGCAGTATCATAGTGTTCATTGAGGCACCAGTGTAACTGAAGTAAATGTTTATTACAATATCACAGCAGTATCATAGTGTCCCATTCTGCCTGCTTGTAAGAAGGGCATTATGGTGGTGAGAAGGTTTAATGGTAATAGGGAGGGAAGCACTGGACTTGAGTGCTTTTGTTTGCTAGGTTATATTAAATAGAATGTCAGTCCATTGTGGAATCATGAGCTGTGGTGAGTATTCAACCCATTTATTTATTGAATGGAATAACACTTTGGAACGAAGTGACCCTGTGACCTTTTTTGGTGATGTTGTGATGATTAGACCTATAAAGGACATTGTTTTAAAGGAAGTTAAACATCTCAGTCATAACTGACTATGATTATGGTTTGCAGTTCTGTCTAAATGGTAAATGGACTGCATTTCTCTAGTGCTTTTATCCAAAGTGCTTTACAACTTGTGCCTCACATTAACCCCTTCACGTACACATTCACAGAGCGGCGGCGGAGGCGACCAGCTCACCGGGAGCAGAAGCTCACACATAATACTGAGCAGAATGAATACTCTTCATCAGAACCTGATAACTCACAATATGAGATCATATATTGTATAAAAATTAGGGCTGTCAGTGTATCGCGTTAATTAGATGAATTAATTACACAGCAAATGATCGCGTTATGAAAATTAACAAAAAATTTATTAAAAATGTATTTAATTTTAATTTTTATTTTTGTATCTCATTCATTCCATAAGGATGTAGAATAAACGTTTAAAAAAAAATTAAATGGTCCATTTTCATGTTCTTGGTATCTGATTCTAGGGACATCTATGGATCTCAGGGAATGTATTCCTTTTGGCTGTGAATAACACCATGCTAAAATTGACCAGACCTGAAAAATCTAAGCAAATGAATAAAGGGAAGATGAAGGTTTTGTAGATACAGTACTGAATTCTGCCATCCGGACACATGCAATTTGAAATATGATTATAGAATATAAAATATCAGGCCTAAAATGGTTATGCGATTAAAATGTGATTAATTAGATTAATTAATTACAAATCCTGTAATTAATTAGATGAATTTTTTTAATCGCCTGACAGCACTAATAAAAATGGTTGAATGAATGTGGTAGAACCCTTGACAAGGTCACATGGCATAAATAAGGGGGGGGGGGGGCACAGTGGCCAGCAGGGGGCCTTTCTGTATTCTCCCCGTGTTTACGTGGGTTTCCTCCGGGTACTCTGGTTTCCTCCCACACCAAAAGACATGCATGCTGGCCTTGCTGGGTATATAATACTCCTGCCGGTGCCCTTGACCGAGGAACTAGCCTCACTACTGGAGTTGGTCCCCGGGCTCCGCACTGTGTGGCTGCCCACTGCTCCTAAATAGTTAGGATGGGTCAAATGCAGAGGATGAGAATGCAAAATCGGAAAAATGTGAAAACTATGTGTTCTTTTGTTATTCGTGTATGATTCTGATACCAAGAAATAAATAACTATTTGCTTTTGATACTCAAAAACAGGAAATGAAAAATCTGCCCACGAACCAAACTTGATTGTGATATTTAATTTGTCTGATTGTGTGACCCAGACATTATTGACTTCTTCTTCACACACTTCATAAGCTTGCAGCAAAACAGTTGAGTGTGAAAGAAAGCCTGCGAAACACGAGTCACGCAGTGATTATAGTTCAATGAATCAATATTGTTTTGGAGTAATTTGGTATCAACACCATGGCCACTGGAAGCACACAAATAAATTCAATGAAAGACTTATTTGAAACTGGCAGGATGCATGCAGCTTCCGATTACCAGACGACCGCTCTACCTCCTGAGCCACTGTTACATTACAGTAGCATAGCATGTCTTCATGGTCCTGCAGGGAATACGCAGCTCATGGCAAAAGCAACAGGTGATTAAATGAGCATCAGCAACACAGCTTGAAGCTAATGAACGTTCTCTGATACAAAAGACCCATGGGACCTTTGAGTCAATGGCGGCTGGGTGGCACAGCGGACTAAGCGTTTGTCACCAACGCAAGAGACACCGGTATCGAATCCGGCTGTCAGCGTTGCCTCCGGTTTGGCCGGCCGTCATACTGGCTCAATTGGCAGAGTCAGCGGGAGGGAAGCCGGTGTGGTGGTAGTCTGGTCGTTGTAAACAGCGACTCCTACAGGTCGGTCAGGGGCGCCTGCACAGCAAAGAAGGGATATGTTGAAGGTAGTGTGACCTCCCACGCGTTACACTTCACCAATGAGAGTCCGCGCTGGCAGATGAAAAGAGGTTGCTGGCTGTCTCCTATGTGACGGAGGAAGCATCTGATAGACTTCAGGACTCCCTAGAACGACCAGTGGGGGGCACATGCAAACAATGACCAGGAAGGGGAGGTGGGAATTGGCATAACGACGAAATTGGGATGGGAGAAAATCAGAGAAAAACAGGAGAAAAAGTGGATAAAAAAAAAGAAATCAGAATCAGAAAGGTCTTTATTGCCAATTACACTTTTCACATACAAGTAATTTGCTTTGGATGTTACTGGTGCGACATTAGCAGACAGGCACCTCAGTACCTCACTGACCTCCTCCACCCCTACACTCAGTCACGGTCCCTGCGATCCACGGACACTGGTCAGCTCTCCATCCCCCGAACCAGACTACGGACCTTCGGGGACAGAGCTTTCAGTGTGGCAGCTCCCACCCTCTGGAACTCCCTCCTGCAGAACTCCGCACCACCCCAACTCTGGACTCATTTAAAAAAAAACTGCTCAAAACCCACCTCTTCAACCTGGCCTTCAACCCCTAACTTTCTCACTTTATATGTATATGTTGTGTCTGTCCACTATGTTTGTTAATTTGTTATCCCCCCCCCCCCCCCCCCCTTATGTAAAGCGACCTTGGGTCCTCTGAAAGGCGCTATATATAAAACGAAGTATTATTATTATTATTATAACAGACAGATAATACAATAAAGTGGTTGAGTAAAATAAAATGAAATATGAGCTAAGTTAAGCACAATGGAATAATATATTTATGAAATAAAATATAGGCCAGGGCTGTACGACTGTATAAGAGGTTGAATAGAATTATGTGGGATATCAACTAAATTAAATATAGCTCAATAGATAGATATAGTACAATTATAAGTAACAATAAAATAGGAATAGGCCAGGGCTGTGCAACTGGGCAGATGTAGTCAATTATACAATTTAATACCCAATAGGAGTTTAACAGACTCTGGCCTGCGTGCGCATAGATTCCTCTCCGTCTGGAATCCGTCTTCCCAACCGCAGTGTGCGTTTGTTGACATCGCTCTCTAAAAATGCCAGATCTAAAAATGATACGCCGTCTGGCTCTTTGCGGTGATCTAAGGCGCGTGGTGTGCGGCTAATTGAGCTTGCTGTTTGGAACGTTACCGTACTTAAAAAATAAAAAGGCCATCAATGGTGAGACGATTAGATGCAGTTTCGGATTTTTTAATCCATTCTCTCACACAAACTGAGGGGAGGTGGCGAGGTTGGAGAGAAGAGGAGGAGGAGCAGGAGGAGGAGCAGGAGGAGGAGGAGAGGGGGGAATCGGGAGGAGGGACAAGTAGGAGAAGAGATGAAGGAGGGACAGAGTGGGGGGGTACAGGGAGGAGTGGAGCGGGGTAGAGGAGAAGGAGAGAGTGGGATGGAGGTGAAAGAGGAGAGAGATAGAGAGAGAGTACATTTAAGAATAGTTGAAGTAATTCAGAGCAGAATCTAGAAACCACCTGTTAAAAAGTTAAAGAGCCTGAGAGAGAGAGAGAGAGAGAGAGAGAGAGAGAGAGAGAGAGAGAGAGAGAGAGAGAGAGAGAGAGAGAGAGAGAGAGAGAGAGAGAGGGGGGGGGGGGGGTCCGGTTGTGTATGCCCATGTGGGGCTCAGTGGAAAGAATAGAATAGATATAATAGAATAGAAATTTTATTATCCCGTGGGAAATTTGACACTGCAAATCGCTCAACATTTAAACATTTAGACAGAACAGGTCACGAATTAGAATAATACAACGAATCAAATCAAGTTGCCTAGGATAAGAGTAGAGTAAAATAGAATAAAAATGGAATAAAATATACAGTAAATAAATACAGTGAAAATATACTGAGGTCTACAGTAGGTGTAATATTGCACAGTGCTGTTTCAAACTAAGTCCAGGAAGATGGTAACTGCCACTCTGGGCTCAGTGATGCAGTGAGGCACAGTGATGCATTGTATAGTCTGATGGCTGTTGGAATGAAGGACTTCCTGTGCCGTTCAGTGCTGCATTTGGGTAGTGTGAGCCTAGCACTGAACATGCTCCTCCTGTCAGCCAAGTCTGTGTATAGTGGGTGGGAGGGGTTTTCCCTGATGGCCTGGAGCTTAGCAAGGCTCCTCCTCTCCGCCACCCTCGCTAGGGAGTCCAGCTCCACCCTAACCACGCTACTGGCCTTCCTGACCAGCTTATCCAGCCTGTTTGTGTCCCCTGCTCTCAGTACGCTGCCCCAGCAGGTCACAGCGTACAAGAAGGCGCCCGCCACCACCGACTCATAGAACATCCTCAACATCCTTGTACAGACATTGAAGGATCTCAGCCTTCTGAGGAAGTAGAGTCGGCTCTGGCCCTTCTTGTACAGTGCCTCTGCGTGTCCAGGAAACACAAGTTATTGGATCCTCCTGCTGATGTTGGCTTCTGTTCAGAGAGAGCTCTGTTTAGCGAGAGCTGCTTGACTGAACACAGTATAATGAGAGAACAATGAGAGACTAACTGACTTTGGGGAGAGACCTGATTAAACTTTAACCACGTCCAGTCAGTGAAAGTCTAAGCTATTTAGATATCCGATGTCTGGGTTTGCGCACCACAGGGGAGTCCATCTGGCTTTTTTTCACCTCCATCAGGGTTCCAAGCGATACCAAATTGTGACATGAGAACACTGCGGACCACTGATTGGTCAGAGGGAATCGTCACTCGTAACACAGCAGCACCATCAACTCCTTATGAACCAGGATGTGAAAATCGGATTAGAAGTTGATAAATCTATTGATCTATGCACAAACATGATTTTTCTTTTTGGAAAATCTCTTAGTTACAACAAGTTCATTTCCCAAGGGGATAATAAAAGTTCAACTTAACTTAACATTGTGTGAGGCTGCGGTCTCGACTCCCGGAGAGTCAGCATTGCCTTGGCTTGGGCTGATCGCTATACTAACTCGTTTGGCTGAGTTAGGGGGAGGGAAGCCGTGGGCAGTGTTGGGAAAGTTCACTTTCTACATGAACTAGTTCAGTTCACAGTTCACAATTTTTCAAATGAACTAGTTCAGTTCATAGTTCATAATTCAAAATTTTGAACTAAAGTTCATGGTTTCAAAAATGAACTAATTTAGTTCTTAGTTTTTTTTTTTAAAGAAAATGTATATAGATTTTTCACGTACAGTTACTTACATTACAAAAACACACATTGGGACAAGGAGGGGGGGTCCTCCAGTTCATCTCTATGCCATCATCCACACCATAAGCAAGCAAAAACAAAACAAAAAGAAAAACAAGCAAAAAGGAAAGCAAACCAAGACAGGCACTGTACAGTATTGCACTTCCTCGAGCCCATTCACATATTTATTTTTTCCTATCCTAGGTCTGTCCATACAATGGGGCACTGGGCCTTAAGAAGGATCCGAGAAATTTCAGCAGGAAAATAGTCTAATAGTGGGGCCCACACCTCCTGAAGGAAGCGTCGTTGCCTCTATGCATTGCACAGTGTCTTTCATGGGGTAGCACACCGAAGATCTCTCTATACCACATTTGTAAAAATGGAGGCTTATCCTTAATCCAGTTTATCAGAATGCATTTCCGGGCTGAAAGTAGAAGTTTATCAAATAGTTTGGATTGTAAAGGGTGTCACCCCTCCTACCCAACCCCCCCACCCACCCACCCACCCAACCACCTCCAATGCACAGTCCCCCCCCACCCCACCTACCCAACCTCCTCCAATGTACAGTTTCTACGTCAAATGTATATACTCTCTTTTCTGGACTCTTTTTGTATCACAAACAGTACTGTATTTGCAAATCTGGTATGTCATAAATGTATAGATGTAGCAGTACTGTCTATCTGTATGTCATGTATGTCATGTTATGATGAATTGAAAATGGGGGACGCTGATGTAAACAAGACGAAAGTCTTTCTCTGGTCTGCATCCCCTTAACAATTGTATGTTTGATTGATAGAAAAGTTTATTAACAGATTGCAGAATGGGTACAGTACAGTACAGCTCATATACAATTGTTACATCAGGGTCCCCCATTTTCAATTCATCATATATGACTGAGCTGTACTGTACTGTACCCATTCTGCAATCTGTTAATAAAGTGTTCAATCAATCAATCAATCACTTGGCCCCAGAACCTGAATAAACACTTAGATTCCCAAAAGTAGTGATAGACTGTAGGTACCCAGGTCTGTTTGACATTTTGAACATACTGTAAAGGAGATATTGAACGGCCCATTTTGTTAGTTCTTTTTTCAATACGTTGCTGCGAGCTATTATTTGTAAAAATTATTGAACCACAGACAGCAATCGGATTTCCATAACGCTTTGCTGCCGCCCATTCAGTCCACACTAGTAGCTGCAGCTTTCATCTCTACAGTATATTTTCAAAAACATGAGGAAAAACTTTGCTTGAATTGTCTTTATTATGAAAACTAAAACAGGACGTTTGCATATTCTCAATGTTGCTGTCGACGACTCAACGTCGATGTGCGGACTTGCTTCTTCAAACCGGGTGGACAAAGTTTACAGACAAACATTAGATTGTTTCCGTCTGAGTCAGTACTGACTTTAACGTTAAACTCTTTTAAATGCTCAAACGCCGACGCCTAAAGGTAGAGTCTGACTCTGAGCGAGTGCTGCTGCAGCTCTCGGCTTCTGCGATTCCGCTGTTCCACTGCTTGTTGTGAGGAGTCTGATGACGTAGCCAGGGGTGACAGGCGTGTTGCCAGATCGGTTGGTTTTTCCGCATTCATTTGAAGCATGTTTACAGTGTGTTTTAACTGGGTTTTCGGCTGAAATGCATATGAAATCTGGCACATCTTTGAACGCCGTTATAATAGAGTGCTGAGAATGAATGCACG
Source organism: Notolepis coatsorum (assembly GCF_963971535.1). NCBI lineage: Eukaryota > Metazoa > Chordata > Actinopteri > Aulopiformes > Paralepididae > Notolepis > Notolepis coatsorum. The sequence goes on along the minus strand of NC_140175.1, from coordinate 26,914,940 downwards.
TTTGAACGCCGTTATACAGCGCTGAGAATGAACGCGTTCTCAATTGCATTCATTTAGCGGATATACAGTACGTTCAGTTCACGTTCGCCCAAAATACGAACACGTTCATGAACGATCGTTCATTGAACACGTTCGGGTACATCACTGGCCGTGGGTGGGTCCTGGGCGTTGTGGACAGCGACCCCTACAGTTCGGTCGGGGCGCCTGCACAGCGAGGGTAGGATCTGGAGAGAGGTAGTGCGACCTTCCACACGTTACACTCTCCCGGTGAGAATCTGCGCTGCCAGGCTGGCTGCCGGCTGGCTGCACATGCGTCGGAGGAAAGCATGTGACAGTCTCCGGCCTCTCGGACCAACAGTAGGGGGGGGGTGCGCAACAACCAGGAAGGGGGTTGGGAATTGGCATAACGACTAACAGTGGGATGGGAAAAAAATCGGAAAAAATTAGGGGGGAACAGATAATAAAAAATTTTAATAAAAAAAACGTAACATTGTGTAATGGAAGCGGACATGTATGGGTAGCCTTCGGGAGACTTAGTTGGACAATGCATAGGCTACCTGTATATTTCCGCTTCCATTCATTGTGCTAAGCTAATTTCCCAAAATGTTGCTGTGTTCCTTTAACCTTTTCTCGCTTCCTCTGTTACCATATATTGCTCTCCTCTGTATCCTCTGAGGAGCCTATAGTAGTGGCTGCTGATGTTCAACAGAGATGTTGACTCTCCTCTGTGGAGGACCTTCAGGCGTCTCACTGAATGTGTTGTGTCTATCGACCCCAGTGGAAGACGCGTGACCTTGAAATGCATTGGCCAGGCTTGTTCTGTATATCCACAGTGTTTACCCACAAGCTTTGTGCCGTGTGATGGGTTGGGTTTTATGGGGAATGATACAACAGTTTGTTTCTGTATCAGTCTGCTTGTCTGAGAGCCATGTGTCATTTGCTATAATAAGCACATTCCCACGCAGGGACAAGGGCGACGTTTCACTGTCAAACATCTCTGCCCAGAGCGGAAGTAACCATTGTTTTCCTTAACACATTCGGGGCCATTGGGATGCGTCTAATAAATCTCTAGAGGACCGGCAAATGTAAACAGACGTGGGGCTGTTTGTAGAGCTAAATCTATACTTTATAGTATTGCTATCTGTCCATTCTCATTGTCAATTGAGACCATAAACCGTCCCTTCAAAATGGCTTAAAGAAAAAAAATTCATCAATACGTTCTCATTTTATAGCGCCGTGAATATAAGCGTTATACGGGATTTCGGCTAGGATATTTCCTGGAAGGCGAGATAAAGGCCTAATAGCTACTACCGTTATATCCAATGGCATTTCCGTTATACATATGCTACAGAAATAACTCAAACTGCATATGATCGGCACGATCCTCAAGCATGTATGCATGAAAGGGGGGGGGGGGGGGGGGGGCGGGGGACGTAGTTTCTGATTATTGATTACCAATAACTGCGTTAGCCTCATTAGCCTCATTCATTGATCGGTTGGATGGCTATCAAAATAAGGCCCGATCGGGATGTACTTTACGTGAAAAAGATCTTACCGTGGGCCGGTGGGATCCCCCGAGCATTTCCCCGTTATCGATCGCCATCTGGTAGATCGATATGTCCATTGGCTGATCATAAATCCCCTTATTGCATAGTGAAATCTGCGATTCAAAACGTAATCCAAGCTACAG
>NC_140175.1:26871473-26913050 GCF_963971535.1 Notolepis coatsorum | reverse complement strand
CCGCACTGTGTGGCTGCCCACTGCTCCTACATAGTTAGGATGGGTCAAATGCAGAGGATGAGAATGCAAAATCGGAAAATGAGAAAACGATGTGTTATTTTGTTATTCGTGTATGATTCTGATACCAAGAAATAAACAACGATTTGCTTTTGATACTCAAAAACAGGAAATGAAATATCGGCCCACGAACCGAACTTGATTGTGATATTTAATTTGTCTGATTGTGTGACCCAGACATTATTGACTTCTTCTTCACACACTTCATAAGCTTGCAGCAAAACAGTTGAGTGTGAAAGAAAGCCTGCGAAACACGAGTCACGCAGTGATTATAGTTCAATGAATCAATACTGTTTTGGAGTAATTTGGTATCAACACCATGGCCACTGGAAGCACACAAATAAATTCAATGAAAGACTTATTTGAAACTGGCAGGATGCATGCAGCTTCCGATTACCAGACGACCGCTCTACCTCCTGAGCCACTGTTACATTACAGTAGCATAGCATGTCTTCATGGTCCTGCAGGGAATACGCAGCTCATGGCAAAAGCAACAGGTGATTAAATGAGCATCACCAACGCAGAGCTGCTTGAAGCTAATGAACGTTCTCTGATACAAAAGACCCATGGGACCTTTGAGTCTTCTTTAGAATCAGAATCAGAAAGGTCTTTATTGCCAAGTATACTTTTCACATACAAGTAATTTGCTTTGGAGATTACTGGTGCGACATTAGCAGACAGACATTAACAGACAGATAATACAATAAAGTGGTTGAGTAAAATAAAAGGAAATATGAGCTAAGTTAAGCACAATAGAATAATATATTTATGAAATAAAACATAGACCAGGGCTGTACGACTGTATACGAGGTTGAATAAAATTATGTGGGATATAAACTAAATTAAATATAGCTCAATAGATAGATATAGTACAATTATAAGTAAAAAATAAAATAGGAATAGGAGTAGCAACTGGGCAGATGTAGTCAATTATACAATTTAATACCCAATAGGAGTTTAACAGACTCTGGCCTGCGTGCGCATAGATTCCTCTCCGTCTGGAATCCGTCTTCCCAACAGCAGTGTGCGTTCGTTGACATCGCTCTCTAAAAATGCCAGATCTAAAAATGATACGCCGTCTGGCTCTTTGCGGTGATCTAAGGCGCGTGGTGTACGGCTAATTGAGCTTGCTGTTTGGAACGTTACCGTACTTAAAAAATAAAAAGGCCATCAATGGTGAGACGATTAGATGCAGTTTAGGATTTTTTTAATCCATTCTCTCAGACAAACTGAGGGGAGGTGGCGAGTTTGGAGAGAAGAGGAGGAGGATGAGGAGCAGGAGGAGGAGGATGGTGGGACAGAGGGGTGGGAAGACGAGGAGGAGAGGGGAGAATCGGGAGGAGGGACAAGGAGGAGAAGAGATGAAGGAGGGACAGAGTGGGGGGGTACAGGGAGGAGTGGAGCGGCGTAGAGGAGAGGGAGAGAGTGGGATGGAGGAGAAAGAGGAGAGAGAGATAGAGAGAGAGTACATTTAAGAATAATTGAAGTAATTCAGAGCAGAATCTAGAAACCACCTGTTAAAAAGTTAGAGAGAGAGAGAGAAAGAGAGAGAGAGAGAGAGAGAGAGAGAGAGAGAGAGAGAGAGAGAGAGAGACAGAGAGAGAGAGAGAGAGAGAGAGAGACAGAGACAGGAGAGAGAGAGAGAGAGAGAGAGAGAGAGAGAGAGAGAGAGAGAGAGAGAGAGAGAGAGAGAGAGAGAGAGAGAGAGAGAGCTCTGTTTAGCGAGAGCTGCTTGACTGAACACAGTATAATGAGAGAACAATGAGAGACTAACTGACTTTGGGGAGAGACCTGATTAAACTTTAACCACATCCAGTCAGTGAAAGTCTAAACTATTAGATATCCGATGTCTGGGTTTGCGCACCACACAGGGGAGTCCGTCTGGCTTTTTTTTCACCTCCATCAGGGTTCCAAGCGATACTAAATTGTGACATGAGAACACTGCGGACCACTGATTGGTCAGAGGCAATCATCACTCGTAACACAGCAGCACCATGAACTCCTTATGAACCAGGATGTGAAAATCGGATTAGAAGTTGATACATCTATTGATCTATGCACAAACATGATTTTTCTTTTTTGGAAAATCTCTTAGTTACAACAAGTTCATTTCCCAAGGGGATAATAAAGGTTCAACTTAACTTAACGTTGTGTAATGGAAGCGGACATGTACGGGTAGCCTTCGGGAGACTTAGTTGGACAATGCATAGGCTACCTGTATATTTCCGCTTCCATTCATTGTGCTAAGCTAGTAATTTCCCAAAATGTTGCTGTGTTCCTTTAACCTTTTCTCACTTCCTCTGTTACCGTATATTGCTCTCCTCTGTATCCTCTGAGGAGCCTATAGTAGTGGCTGCTGATGTTCAACAGAGATGTTGACTCTCCTCTGTGGAGGACCTTCAGGCGTCTCACTGAATTTGCCGGCCAAAGTGAGTGAGCCAAAGTGGATGAGTCTTCAACAGGAATCTGTGTTGTGTCTATCGACCCCAGTGGAAGACGCGTGACCTTGAAATGCATTGGCCAGGCTTGTTCTGTATATCCACAGTGTTTACCCACAAGCTTTGTGCCGTGTGATGGGTTGAGTTTTATGTATCAGTCTGCTTGTCTGAGAGCCATGTGTCATTTGCTATAATAAGCACATTCCCACACAGGGACACGGGCGACGTTTCACTGTCAAACATCTCTGCCCAGAGCGGAAGTAACCATTGTTTTCCCTTAATGTATTGAGTAAATAACCACATTAACACATTGACGACCAGCGTCCCGCGCCGATTTATAGGCCAGAGGACCGAGCGTTGTCAACAAACCGATGTACTTTCTAACAGCTATATATATAGCCTACTTTATAGTATTGCTATCTGTCCATTCTCATTGTCACTTGAGTGCATAAACCGTGCCTTCATAATGGCTTAAATAAATAAAAATCCATCGGTTGGTTGTCATTTTATAGCGCCGTGAATATAAGGTTTATCGCAGTTTTCGCCTAGTCTTTTTTCTGGGGAGCTAGATAATAGGCTAAAGGCTAGTCACGTTATATCAAACGCCATTTCTGCTGTATATATACGAATGAAATAAAACAAACTGCGTAGCATCCGGACTATTACAGAGCATCTATGGATGAAATGGGGGCGGCGGGGAACGCCGATTACTATTATTGATTAGCAATACAGTGTGCGTTCACGTAGCCATTTTCACTGATCGATCACGTTGCGTTTTAAAACAATGTCCAATCCAGCTGTAATTTGGGGGAATAGTATCCTACCGTCAGCCCATGTGATCGCTGGCAGCATTTCATCATTAGTCATCGGAATCTGGTAGATCTATATGTCCATTGGTTGATCATAAATCCCATTATTCCAGGCTGAAATCTGCGTTCGGTAACGGGATCAAAGATGGAGTATGTTCGGCTGGGACTGAGGCTCATATGAAACGCCCACAGACAGTAAAATTCTTTTTAAAATTCAATCGCCCTCAATGATACTGCAGTGGAGCGATGGCGCCCCTAAGCGGATCTGGCCGGTATTGCATGTTTCGAAAATCAAATATGCGGGTAGGTCCTGCAAGTCGATCGCGGACGTTAATAGCGTTATTAATATGGAATAAAACAATAACAACTTGCCACGAGTTAACTCGTGGCTCTGGTCCACAACGCATGGCACCGAAACACGAGTTAACTCGTGGCTGGTCCCTATAGTGTTAAGTGTTCCTCTGTGTCTGTTTGAGTATACTTTTGAAAATGTGCATAACTCATAGATGGTCAGATAAGCTTAATATTTGGTTATTTGTGATGTTGTGCACGCATGCCATTCAAGGTTATTTATAGCCACATTTAATTTTTAAAGCAATTCGGTCACGGAGGTCAGTACATTGTTGCAGTTCTAAGGCACTCAGGGGGAAAGCTGACACGCATAATACTGAGCAGAATGAACTCTTCATCAAAACCTGATAACTCACAATATGAGATCATATATTGTATAAAAATGGTTGAATGAAAGTGGTAGAACCCATGACAAGGTCACATGGCATAAATAAGGGGGGGGGGGGGGGGCACAGTGGCCAGCAGGGGGCCTTTCTGTATATTCTCCCCGTGTTTACGTGGGTTTCCTCCGGGTACTCTGGTTTCCCCCCACACCAAAAGACATGCATGCTGGCCTTGCTGGGTATATAATACTCCTGCCGGGGCCCTTGACCGAGGAACTAGCCTTACTACTGGAGTTGGTCCCCGGTCTCCGCACTGTGTGGCTGCCCACTGCTCCTAAATAGTTAGGATGGGTCAAATGCAGAGAATGAGAATGCAAAATCGGAAAATGAGAAAACGACGTGTTATTTTGTTATTCGTGTATGATTCTGATACCAAGAAATAAATTATGATTTGCTTTTGATACTCAAAAACAGGAAATGAAAAATCAGCCCACGAACCGAACTTGATTGTGATATTTAATTTGTCTGATTGTGTGACCCAGACATTATTGACTTCTTCTTCACACACTTCATAAGCTTGCAGCAAAACAGTTGAGTGTGAAAGAAAGCCTGCGAAACCCGAGTCACGCAGTGATTATAGTTCAATGAATCAATATTGTTTTGGAGTAATTTGGTATCAACACCATGGCCACTGGAAGCACACAAATAAATTCAATGAAAGACTTATTTGAAACTGGCAGGATGCATGCAGCTTCCGATTACCAGACGACCGCTCTACCTCCTGAGCCACTGTTACATTACAGTAGCATAGCATGTCTGCATGGTCCTGCAGGGAATACGCAGCTCATGGCAAAAGCAACAGGTGATTAAATGAGCATCACCAACGCAGAGCTGCTTGAAGCTAATGAACGTTCTCTGATACAAAAGGCCCATGGGACCTTTGAGTCATCTTTAGAATCAGAAATAAGAATCAATGGCGGCTGGGTGGCGCAGCGGACTAAGTGCTCGTCACCAACGCAAGAGACACCGGTATCGAATCCGGCTGTCAGCGTTGCCTCCGGCTTGGCCGGCCGTCATACTGGCTCAATTGGCAGAGTCAGCGGGAGGGAAGCCGGTGGGGTGGTAGTCTGGTCGTTGTAAACAGCGACTCCTACAGGTCGGTCAGGGCGCCTGCACAGCAAAGAAGGGAGATGGCGAGGGTAGTGTGACCTCCCACGGGTTACACTTCACCAATGAGAGTCGGCGCTGGCAGGTGAAAAGAGGTTGCTGGCTGTCTCCTATGTGACGGAGGAAGCATCTGATAGACTTCAGGACTCCCTAGACCGACCAGTGGGGGGCACATGCGATCAATGACCAGGAAGGGGAGGGGGGGAATTGGCATAACGACGAAATTGGGATGGGAGAAAATCAGAGAAAAAGAGGAGAAAAAGTGGATAGAAAAAAAAGAAATCAGAATCAAAAAGGTCTTTATTGCCAAGTACACTTTTCACATACAAGTAATTTGCTTTGGACGTTACTGGTGCGACATTAGCGGACAGACATTAACAGACAGATAATACAATAAAGTGGTTGAGTAAAATAAAATGAAATATGAGCTACTGTAAGTTAAGCACAATGGAATAATAGATTTATGAAATTAAATATAGGCCAGGGCTGTACGACTGTATAAGAGGTTGAATAGAATTATGTGGGATATAAACTAAATTAAATATAGCTCAATAGATAGATAGTATAATTGTAAGTAACAATAAAATAGGAATAGGACTAGGCCAGGGCTGTGCAACTGGGCAGATGTGGTCAATTATACAATTTAATACCCAATAGGAGTTTAACGGACTCTGGCCTGCGCATAGATTCCTCTCCGTCTGGAATCCGTCTTCCCAACAGCAGTGTGCGTTCGTTGACATCGCTCTCTAAAAATGCCAGATCTAAAAATGATACGCCGTCTGGCTCTTTGCGGTGATCTAAGGCGCGTGGTGTGCGGCTAATTGAGCTTGCTGTTTGGAACGTTACCGCACTTAAAAAATAAAAAGGCCATCAATGGTGAGACGATTAGATGCAGTTTAGGATGTTTTAATCCATTCTCTCAGACAAACTGAGGGGAGGTGGCGAGGTTGGAGAGAAGAGGAGGAGGAGGAGGAGCAGGAGGAGGAGGAGGAGGAGGAGGAGGAGGAGAAGAGGGGGGAATCGGGAGGAGGGACAAGGAGGAGAAGAGATGAAGGAGGGACAGAGTGGGGGGGGTACAGGGAGGAGTGGAGGGGGGTAGAGGAGGAGAGAGTGGGATGGAGGAGAAAGATAGAGAGAGAGAGTACATTTAAGAATAGTTGAAGTAATTCAGAGCAGAATCTAGAAAGCAAAAAAAAAGGAGAGAGAGAGAGAGAGAGAGAGAGAGAGAGAGAGAGAGAGAGAGAGAGAGAGAGAGAGAGAGAGAGAGAGAGAGAGAGAGAGAGATAGAGGTATAATGAGAGGTATAATGAGAGAACAATGAGAGACTAACTGACTTTGGGGAGAGACCTGATTAAACGTTAACCACGTCCAGTCAGTGAAAGTCTAAACTATTAGATATCCGATGTCTGGGTTTGCGCACCACAGTGGAGTCCGTCTGGCTTTTTTTTCACCTCCATCAGGGTTCCAAGCGATACTAAATTGTGACATGAGAACACTGCGGACCACTGATTGGTCAGAGGCAATCATCACTCGTAACACAGCAGCACCATGAACTCCTTATGAACCAGGATGTGAAAATCGGATTAGAAGTTGATACATCTATTGATCTATGCACAAACATGATTTTTCTTTTTGGACAACAAGTTAATTTCCCAAGGGGATAATAAAGGTTCAACATTGTGTAGCTAAGCAGGGTTGTACTTATAGGTGAAGTATTACATTATGTAAGCTAAGCAGGGTTGTACTTATAGGTGAAGTATTTCCAATGTTCACTGTTTGGCGTAACAAAACGGCTGCTCTGGCCAGACTCACTACACTATTATACATTATGGTGGCAATAATAGCCAACATTAAATACTTAACCCACAAACATAAGACTGACAGCACAATACTAACTATACTCGCTTTTTTATGCATGTATTTCAACTACAATATAAGGTTCACTATGGGGCGACAGTGGCTCAGGAGGTAGAGTGGTCGTCTGGTAGTTGGAAGGTTCCCGGTTCGATTCCTTGAGCAAGACAGTTAACCCCTAATTGCTCCTGATGAGCAGGTTGGCACCTTGCATGGCTGCCTCCGCCGTCGGTGGGTGAATGTGTGAGTGAATGGGTGAATGTGAGGAATCAAACATTGTAAAGCGATTTGGATAAATACTGGTGCTATATACTGTGTGACAGACTCTGGGGTGTGTTGAGCCGTCACCAGATTGGAATTAATAAAATACACATGTCACAAGGTAGAAGCAAGTTTAACAGCGGTTTTATTGCTGTTTAGGAGAAAGGAAGAGGTTAATGCAGTGCGTCATCCAGTCCGTAATCCGTGAGAATCGACGTTGTCCGATAGCGGGGGTCGGTACACGCCGGGGATCGGTTCTCATACAGGCGGGGGCTGATCCGGAGGAAGAGACGTCGGGGCAAGCAGGGGTCGATACACAAGCGGGTTCTCAGACGATCGAAGGTTATGGCACACAGCGGGGTTCTCCTTTCAAAAAATAGACAGACACAGCATTGGGTCACACAGACAAAAGTCTCCTCTTCTTCTCTCTATCTCTCCTCGTTACTCACTTCTCTCGTTCCACGCAGGTTTCGCCTCAGCTACTCCAACAATTCCTTCTCTCTGTCTCCATTTTATTATATCCTGCTTTGATTGCGCTCACCTGTCCCATGCGCGTCTGGCACAGCCAGGTGCGCTGCATTGGGGCTGACGCCCTCTGCTCTGCTCTGCCGGGAGTCTCCTCGGACTTCGTAATATGGGCATATGCCTCAGTACGTCTATTACCACGCCAGCTGGTCTGCCACAACTGTAAATGCACCGTTTACCATTTACTAGTATTTATTATGGCATTAACCCTTTCACTGCCACATGACAGAAGGTTAACCCTTTACTATCACACAACCGACGGTGTGATAGTAAAGGGTTAACGGTTAACCCTTTACTATCACCGTTAACCTTCTGCCGTGTGGCAGTGAAAGGGTTAACCGGCTGTTGTGTGGCAGTGAAAGGGTTAACCTTCTGTGTGCTGTCGCAGTGAAAGGGTTAACTGTTTGGTAGTGCGGCAGTGAAAGGGTTAAACAGGTGTCAGAGAGCCATGTGGACCAGAAGAAGCAGTTGGGGCGACCAATGAAATGGGCTCGTCGTGAGGCAGTGGAAGGGGGTACTATCTCAAGTTCAAAGTTCAAGTTTGTTTATTAATTATCACAATAAAATACACATACTTTATGGTGAAATGCTTGGTTCTGTATGAGCCCCTGAGAGTGTGCTTCATACAGTAAAAAAAGTAAGTAAGTAAGTAAGTAAAAAGTAAGTAAAAAAAAGTAAGTAAAGAGGAATATACAATATACATAATTATATACAATATAAAGTATAATCTAAAGTTTACTGCTTCTGCAGTGAATAACGAAGCACCTGGTACCAAAAGCTAGTCAAGCCGAGCTGAGCCAAGCCGGTACCATGTGGTGGAAAAAGTAGCATAATTAGCCAGTTGTTAACACTTTCGATGCCGGCCGTGTTTTCCTTTTTACCCCCTTGAATGCCGCCACCCACTTCAATGATAGCGTTAAAAACGCATAATCTATGTTTTAAATTATGTGTCTAATCTGCCCGTCGCTTATCAATGACTTGTTTGCAGTCAACATTGTCGAAACAGATTTTTTTTTAATCAGTTCATATCCTTTTTATAGCATTTCGAAAAGCTATAGTTTTCTCGAAAATTTCCGGAAAATAGAAAGATTCCCTCATAAACGGCATTTATTGGAATATTCTCGAATACACTAGACACGTTGTCATTTGTCGGCCTATTTATGAATAGTTTTCAAATAAACGCTAGATTATCGATAGTATATGTGTACTTATGCACGCTATAGAAGCGAGCTGAGAAATCGATTACCTCATTTCCTCAACATCACACACACACATACGGGACACGCTGAGATATAGGTCAAAACAGCTCCGATTACCCCAAGACTGGTAACATAGATTCCTTACCTTAGATCAGACGTTCTCCAAAAAGATTATTCCAATTCCTGATCGCCATTCCAAATATCGATCACGTTTATTGATTGATCATTGGCTGCTGTAAATATATATTCCATATATATTTCCATCTCGCGATCACTTCCCTCTTGATCAGACGGCTCGCCAGCATACTGGAGCCAGTAGGCTCCCCCCCACACACATCCACCAGTGTAATCGAATGGCCTGCAGTTACACAGGGATAGACGATACGGGGCGGTATTTTCCCATCGCGGCACTCAACGGGGGGGCATGAAATACCGACATAACACGTCGTCGGCACTCAAAGTGTTAAAAGCATGTAGCCCTGGTCACCAGCCCCCATCCCTTCTTACCCCCTCTGTGTTCCGAGATCAAGCTCATCCCTCTCCACTTTGTGCCCATTTAGAAAGACAAACGCCCCAGTCGAAGGTGTTAAGAGAGAGGGTACGTCGATATCTAATCTCCTCCCCTGTTCTCCTCCTCCTGTCTTCATGGGAGAGAAGAGGAGAGAGGGAAATGTCAGGAGAACTGCGGTGTTGGGCGGGCGGGCAGAAATGGGTCTCTCACTCACACTCACTCACTCACTCACTCACTCACTCACTCACTCACTCACTCACTCACTCACTCACTCACTCACTCACCCACTCACTCACTCAAACGTGAAAGAAGCAACTTGAAGATGCCAGATGAAACTCTTGCTATCACTGGCTATAAGGATCACTGGCTTAGAATTTAGGTTGGTGCCTGTTGCTATTATCCCCCCTCTCCCTCTCTCCTCCTCTCCCCCCCCCCCCCCCCCCCCCCCCCCCCTCTCTCTCTCGCTGCACCCCCCCCCCCCCCCCCCCCCCCCCATCCCCCCTCTGCTATCTGGTCCAGGCCGTACATCACTGTCTGGTGATAATGTCAGCCAAGTTCTTGACAATTGGATGGAATGTGGGGCAGCGCAGCAGGCAGAAGGTTCAGAGGGAGTGTAACAGGCCACTCTGCTCCACTCTCATCGACATCTCCAGTGTGGTTCCTAAACCAAATACTTTGAGTAGGTTGTTGAAGGTTGTTGAAGTGGTGGGATTATTTATTCATGTGGCAGAATATCTGTTTAAATGCAGCGCTTCAGCCGTAGAAGAGCGCATTTAATTAAAGCAGCTGATTTAATCACGGGCACAGGCAGTTCTGCTATGGTTGCTCTCTCTCTTTTGTCACAGTGATGAATTATACTGTGCATACTATATTTATGTTTGCTATTCATACTGGTATAGTGATGACACTTTCTTTTAGGAGGCACAAATAATGGTTAAGTAGGAACTAATGAAGAACTACATGATGACAAAGATTAAATAAAGAAATATGATTTAAATAGAAGACATTCTGGAAGGATTCCCCTGTACTGAAACACCAGACTTGAGTAAACAGATGGTTAATGAACAGTTTGTTAATGTAATAGTTCCTCATTAAGTTCCAAGTAGGCTACTTAATCATTATTATTGTGCCCCTGGCCCTGATGTATAGTGTTGCTGGTGTATTATTTATCTGTATTTACATTAATACAGCTTTCATATACAGTAGGTTCAGCATGGTGGGCCCCCCACTAAATACTGAAGGTTTGTCAGTCCCGTTTAGGATGTGAGCAGCATGATTGACTTGTCATCTCACAAGGAAAGGATATATTTCTATTGCCCCTCACACATTAAAAGGGTACTTTGCCCGATTTTCAACCTTAATCCTATCATTGTCAAGTGAAGTCGAGTGTTCCTTTATTAATCCCCTTGGGGTCATAGCATAGCAGTGAACAGTAGTGGGAGGCAGGATTCAGTCAGACATTAGTAATAGTGATATGGTAAATGGACTGCATATAGTGCTTTTATCCAAAACGCTTTACAATTTATGCCTCATATTCACCCGGTCACTCACACATTCACTGAATAATTTCAGGTAATTAACATTACATATCTCTTGTTGTGGAATTAACACAACATTATGCATACTTTTGACAATAAATAAAATCAGAATTTGTTCTTACAGTACTTGCCTGCCTGGGTAAATAAAGGTTATAGAAATGTAAAAAAAAAAAATTAAAAAGAAAAAAATGTAAACCGATATTTTCCGATATCACATTTTAATGCCGATATCGGCCGATAATATCGGTAGGCCGATAATATCGGACATCCCTAGTTACTAGCTACTTTGAAGTAATGTAATGTTCCCAAACACTGGGATACACAAACGTCATGTAGAATGTGTACTTTGACTCTAGATACTTAAGCACATTCAATAGCAAATACTTCTCTACTTTCACTTAAGTAGAATCTGAGTGGAGGACTTTTACCTTTTACCAGAGTACTCATTCATCTGGGTATTCACTTAAGTAAAGGAACTGTGTGTAGCCTACTTCTCCCACCACTGGCGAGTGGCGACGTGTGGGGGGCGAGTGAGTACACATGTGTGATAGAGAGAGAGAGAGAGAGAGAGAGAGAGGACCTCGGAGAGGCAGAATCAATGTGGACGTGTGAAGCTTATGATAGCGAGTGTTTTAGCACGACAAATGAGTTGAGTTTCATTGCCATCGATCGGCCCTGAATTGCCCCGCGGCCCGCAGTGTTTTCCCAGAACGCAGCAAGCCATATTATTCAAGCCCCCCTGAACCGACTCTGGCCTCGTTTGTAAATACCTTCGTCACTGGCTGTCGTTTAATTACCCAGAATGCCCCTGCTGGCGATGGCGGCCATACAGTCTTAATGCGGAGATTGAGCATGAGGAATGAAGTACTTACTACCCTGGACAGGGTTGTCAGCTACTCCCAAATGGCATTATAATGAGTCCGTACCGGAGAGGGTAGTGGAAGAGGAGGGTTAAATTGGATGAAGGAGAGATCGAGGGGGAGGAGGGAGGTAGAGAGAGTAGGAGGGAGGGAGGGAGAGAGGGGGCAGGGATAGAGAGAGGGGGCGGAGATGTCAGTGCGGACTTGATGACAAACAGCAGGAGATGCTTATGGTGACTCAGTTTTGACCTCTAACGAAGCTCTATGTGTGTGTATGTTTATGTGTGTGTGTGTGAGTAGTGTGTGCACGCGTCTGTGTGTGTGTGTGTGTGTGTGTGTGTGTGTGTGTGCGTGTGTGTGTGTGTGTGTGTGTGCATGTGTGCGTGTGTGCGTGTGTGCGCACGCGCGCGCGTGTGTGTGTGTGTGTGTGTGTGTGTGTGTGTGTGAGTAGTGTGTGCACGCATGAGTGTGTGCATGCATGTGTGTGTGTGTGTGTGTTTTTGTTTTCTTGTTTGAGGGGTGGGGGCAGAAAGTGGTCAAGTTGATTTCAAGATCAAAATAGTTTATTGATTTTTAGCAAGAGTTGAAGTTCATTCCAAGAAGTATTAAAACAAAAGGCTGACTTTCCAACCTCAGCCTGCACTCTGGGGACCTTAAGTATGAGCCAGGCATTAGAGCGAGTCAGATAGGGTCCATAGTTCCAATCTAGTAACACTGTGATATAAGGAGGTAATTTCCCAGCAATGACATTAACCTCTTAAGCTCGACGGGTCCGGTACCCGACCGAAAATGACATCACATCATAAATCAATCTCTCCAGACTGTATGACATAATGTTGCTTTTTTTTCAAATGTAGCCACGGTAAAGACCCCAATCCTGTCAAAACAGCAGTCATAGTGTATATTTTCAACTTTGTTTGTTTAACAATAGGTGTTCCACACAATGTGAAAATCCGCATAAAATATATACCTAGGTAAATGGAATATTGCTCCACTTCTACAAGGGCTATTTGCATATTCTTGGTATCTAGGTACATCTATGGACCTCAGGGAATGTATTCACAGTGTCAGAAATATTGTGTCTATTACTAGGCTTGCTTAAATTGTGATGAAACAAAGGAGAATATGAATTATGATTTTTCTTTGCATCTTTGACAGTGAATAACACCATGATAATAATGACCAAACTTAAAAGAAAACTGCCACTGATCTCGTTCAGTACCTTCTTGAGATCATGTGTACAAAGAATCTAAGGAAATTAATAAAGGGAAGATGATAAAACCGAAGGTTCTGTAGATACAGTACTGAATTCTCCCATCCGGACCAATGCAATTTGAAATATTATTATAGAATATATAATATGATGCTTATACATTACCTTATTATAGCCAATTCGCACATTTATATATATATATACATATATTATCTTTCAAATGCTCGAGTTCAATTTGGATTTAGTATCACCAGGTGTGCATAAGAACGGATAATGATATCTACTGTAATCTAGTGTACTTTTTTATTTTCCTCACAGTGCAAACGTTTTGAAACTAATTTCAGATTTAATTGTTCCTACATGCTAACAATAGGGAGGAGAAACTAACTGTGTTTCAATATTTGTCAAAAACGTTACCTTTTGTGGCTTATTATCGCGAATCATAACAATTATTGATATGATTCATTCAGAACGCTGAACTTTTAACCCCCCCAGTCTCTGACAGGAAGTGTAGTTCGGAAAGATTCCAACGCTGGTCGACAGCTATGCATGTCCTCTACAAAATGGCCGCAAAAAGACTACAATTCCCATGGTTCAAATAAATGTCCATTTCCGTTTCAGGCTTGGACTAGACGAAAATCGAAAACTTAAAACTATCTAAGGACACTTTTAACCTATTGCTAAACTAACATATTGATGATAATATACATTCTACATGCTTTTGTGACATGTTAGTGATGTTAATACTTGAAAACGTTTGATTTTAAAATCGCAATTTTTTTGCATCACTCTGAAAAATATGGATCTATGACCATAATATCATTTTGGGGTCGGTACCGACCCTAAGGGGTGGAACAGTGTTATTAGTGAGATTTTAGTTTATGGAATGTGTTCATAATTTAGCGAATATCCGCCATTTAAATTAGCGCCGCAATTCGGTTTGTAGTCATATGAGGAGAGGACATCCAGAGCTCTCAATGAGCGTTGACATTTAGAAAAACTACATTACCTAGCCCATGCCAGCTTCCTGCAAGCAAATTTTTTGGGATTATCTACCACAAAACTGAATGTTATTGGCATATATTGGAGTGCAGTTAGTGTGTCTACCTTCTGTGAACGTTTAGCAACCATCCCGTTGCAATCCGATAAAAAAATGGCGGACCTGTCTCAAATTTTTTAAACTGACTGTATTTACAGTAGATTTCATTCACGGTTCTTGCTGCATGCCTGGTGATACTAAATCCAAATTGAACTCTGCCATTTGAAAGAGGAGATTTGGCCTGATCCATAGATGTGCGAGTTGGCTATAATAAGGTCATTTATAGGCCTGGTATTCTATATTCTATAATAATATTTCAAATAGCATGTGTCCGGATGGCAGAATTCAGTACTGTATCTACAAAACATTCTGTTTAATCATCTTCCATTTATTAATTTGCTTAGATTTTTTGTACACATGATCTCAAGGAGGTGTTAACGAGGTCAGTGGAATGTCATGTCTTTCATGTCTTGTCATTTTTAGCATGGTGTTATTCACAGTCAAAGATGCAAAGAAAAATCTTAATTTATATTCTCCTTTGTTTCATCACACTTTACTCACTGGGAATACATTCCATGAGATCCATAGATGTCCCTAGATACCAAGAACATGCAAATGGACCTTGTAGAAGTGGAGCAATATTCCATTTACTTACTTTACTTTTAGGCGGATTTTCAGAAAATAGGGCTAGGGATTAACAGATTAAAGATATCACAGATATCACTGTTTATTTTGCCTCTCTGTCAGAGAAGACCAACCCACTTTATCACACAGGTTCACCAGTAATTAATCGGAGAGCAGAATGATAGACTGTCTAGAAGAGGTTACAGAGTGGAAGGAGCAGTATTTCTATAAATCACATCTCCATAATCCAAGACAGATAGATCAACTGATCAACTGCTTTTTGCTAATCACTGGAAAGCTGGTTCTGTTCAAGTACTGTACAAGAAGTAAATATTGGCTGCAATTTACTGATAAGATTGTCTATTGGGTATTTAAATGTAAATGTCTCACCAAGCCATATGCCAAGATATTTGTATTCTGTAACTATTTAGATGTTTATTGAAACTCAATAAACAGATATATAAAAATAAATATGAAAAAACTATTTTGATGTCAGACCCATTCACAGTCGATATATGCAAATCATTGTAATGTTTATATAATATATCTAGCCCTAGAGAACGAGAATGTTTTGCTTACATTACTGTAAGTACAAGCTTAAAGGGATATTTCACTTTAGTATAACTTGTCAGGTTTCAGGAGTCTTACCTCTATCATATACAAATAACCTAGCGACCACTGCTGTCCACTGTCAACACCACCATTCCTCCCAGGTGTCGGGCTCCTCATTCACTTCCATTCATTTTGTGGACCATGTATAAATATCATACTTCTGAAGTATAAACAGACTACTGCCATATTGATTTCCGTGAAACAGACAATTCTCAGACTCAGGTTTGAGTGTTTTGTTTATCTTTGCCTTATATTGGATTTTTGGGGAGTGGTTACTCATGTGCTGCCTTAATGGAATAAAGATTCTAAACATGCTGTGACAAGTTGACAGTTGGTCAAACTATACTTCAAGTGAGAAATAGCTAATGTTGAAAAATGGCACAAACATTTTGAAATACATTTTGTTTTTAATTAAAATAAAAAATTACACAGAATAATATTGCTGTATAGTTTGTTTATACTTCAGAAGTATTATATTTAGACTTGAATGAATGGTAATTAATGAGGAGCCTGACATCTGGGTGGTGTTGACAGTGGACGGCAGTAGTCATTGCTAGCTTACTTGTACATGACTTTAGACAAGTTCTACTAAAGTGAAATATCCCTTTAAGGCCAATATGCGCATGTTGCAGAGCATTAAATGAGAGTTGCAGGTTCTCAATGGCTAGTTGTACAGAGTCAGCAATACAATAGACAATAGTGTCATCTGCATAAAGATTAACTTGACTTCCACTTAAAAAGGAGACTGGTGGGGCGCCCTCGTGGCGCATACCATAGTGCCTCGCGCACCTACGCGGCCGACCCGGGTTCGATCCCAGCTCCCAATAAAGCTGTAAAAATGCAAAAAAAAAAAAAAAAAAGGAGACTGGTAGGAGAAAAGGAGAATGATAAATAAGACAGAACCCAGGATTTATCCCTGCGGGATGCCTTTTGTATGGGTAAGAACTCTGATTGGGCTTTCCCAGTTTTCAAACACTGTATCCCAGACAAATAGCTCTGAAACCAACTGCAAGCATTTGCATTAAAACCAACGGTGTGTAGTCTGTAAAAGAAGAGAATGGTCAACTGGATGCTTTTGACAGATCTACAAATAATGCAGCACCATGTTTTCTTTTATCTAGGGGCGGATACTATATGGGTGCGGCAGTGGCTCAGGAGGTAGAGCAATCGTCTGGTAATCCGGAGGTTCCCGTTTCGATTCCCACTCCTCCCACAGCTTGTCGAAGTGTACTTGAGCAAGACACTTAACCCCTAACTGCTCCCGATGAGCAGGTTGGCACTAAAGTGGTTGCCTCTGCCGTCGGTGTGTGTGAATGTGTGAGTGAATGGGTAAAATGTGAGGAACAAATTGTAAAGCGCTTTGGATAAAAGCGCTATATAAATGCAGCCATTTACCATTTACCATTTATATCATTCACAATCACAACTAATGTAGTGGCTAAGATTGTGCTATATGATTTTGCTCTGAAGCCAGATTTGTGTGGGCTTAATACAGAATGATTTGAGAGAAATGCTTTGAGCTGGTTATTTACCAACGATTCCAGGGATTTTGCAAGACAGGACAGTTTCTATAATTATTTAGGTCACTTCTATCTCCACCTTTATGCAATGGAGATACATGAGAGGTTTTCCATGTACTAGGAATTTGCCTGTTGACAAAGAACGATTCAGTATGTGTGTTATTTGCCATGTAATTAATGTAAGTAGCCTGAGGGGAAAAAAGGATCCAATTCATCCTCTCCGGTTAATTTCCTGGAATCAATGGATTGCAAAGCTTCAAAAACAACATTAGTAGAGAAAGACTGAAAGGAAAACTGAGAGACATGCCCCTCAATGTGCACATGATGACCATGATCACCAAGAGGGGGTCCTACGTAATCATTATCAAACAAATGACCAGCATCAAATAAATGTTCACATCTCACTCACATCTGTTAAAGGCTCAACAGATCTCCTCCCGTTCAGATATTAAGCAATCATAAAATCTGCCATGTGTAGACAGTAGTCCTATTTTTGCTAGAATTCACCACCTTCCTGTGAGGGCTGTGGGTGTGTGTGTGGGTCATGAGCAGATAATATGGACTCTTAAAGTTATACGTTAAACAAATAACCACAAAACTGCTTACGCAGACGTTTTAAGAGAAGGGGAAAAATAAACAACACAAAACAACCTTTACAGGTGAAAGCCTCAAAGTGAGTATTTAAGAAAATAAGTAAAGTCCAAAAAAACAGGATGACACTCATTAAAGAGTTATTGTAGAAAGAATAAATAAGCCACAAAAGCAACTCCTAAAAACAGAGTTTATATTGAAAACATAAAACAATAAACCTCCACCAAGGGAGTTTATGTGCAAAGGACAGTTCCAAAAGAACAAAAGAAAACACTACCATAAAGGACTCAGCCTCTATAAAGTAAAGTGTAAACTAAGCCAGTAGCCGAAAACAAGATGGCTACAAAAGAAGGCTAAATGCTGAATAGGGCAGCACTACACTTAAATATAATGAGCCTGACCAAACGTATAGCCAGCACAAGGAAATTAATTAGCAGTTGACACTGCAAGATCCAAACTTAAATAGACTCAACATGGCCATAGGCACAGCTGCACTGCATCAGGTGCAATCAAGCCCACACACCTGCCGACCCATGAGGCAATTCAAATCAAATCAAATCAATTGTATTTGTAAGGCCCGACAACACGCGTTAATGTCCCCATGGGCCGTACACTTCTTCTTTAAACAAGTCAAGAAGAAACATCACAATAAGTCAAGAACAAAACAAGAACACCATAAGGTCCACAATTTTTTTAACAAATGCTAAATAAATAAATGCAACACTCCCACACGAAGGTAAGGACAAACTCACTAAAACCTAGCAATAGGAGGGGGTTAGAGAGTTCCCATGTTTGTAGTGGGCGGAGATGGAGCAATAAATACATGTAGTGAGCATATGCATACATGGTGACAGTAGAATCATAGTATATAAGAAAATTGTGAAATAGAGTAATAGATAGAACTACTGCAAGCGTATGGATACAGGATGAGATACAAGACAATAGCTCAGGGCCGTATGCCCCGTGGGGGCAGGAGAAGTCACTCAGAGGGTTCAGCACTGCAGGCCAGAGAGAAGACGGAATGAAGCTTGTAACTGAGGGGTACAATTCCCTGACTGTATTGATAAGTATGGTATCATTAAACCACTACCGCTTTATGTACTTTAACTACTGGCCATACAGTACACGATATATGAATATGATGAACACTTCCCACAATGAAATCGGTTCCAGTCAAAGGTATTAATCAAGTATTTAATGGAGCAAAAGGTACATAGGATACTTTACATTATTCTTTGAATGCACTTGTAAGGCAAAGGAATATGCGTAGGCAAATCAATAACGAATGTCCATTCTCTGGTTACGCAGGAGGTAATTATACAACCTGAATCTTAGGGAATTATATCTATGGTACACTAGTAATAGCGGGAGATACTGGAAGGGGTTCCCACTGGTTGTAAGCCAGCAAGGGGGGGTAGAAGATCTGTCGGTAGTAGGACGTCTGGTCAACGATGACTAGGGAGACTTCAGGTACAGAAGTCGGTGCAGTAGCCTCTTGATCCACAGACGAATACAGCTTGGTTCTCTTGTAGACTGTAGCTCCACAGGGAAGAAAGCTAGGCGGCCTCAGGCTCTCTGAGCGCCGACTCGACTTGACTCCTCTCGGGGTAAATCCAACACGTGCAGCGTCGGCTGGTTCTCCGCTCCATAAATCACAGGACCAAAGCAAATATATTCCAGCCGCAAAGGGCTATGTAGTCGTCGGGTAGATTAATCCAGTGTACATGTCCATACGGCTCTCGCCTAGGTCTCCTCGGGTGAAAGCGCCATGCGGTCGGCCCAGCCTGGATAAGAACTCTAGCTAATACGAGAAAGCGTTGGAGATGCTGGTCACTATAGAATTCTAACCGCACGATACACTATACACAAATAGACTATTAAAGACTCAATAGAAATATGTCGCACTCGACGGTATAGCGCCAAACTCTGACAATTCAGTTACTAATTTGCACGCGGTCTCGATGCTCTATTCTGGGGCCAAACAGGCCATACTTCACCGCACGTTGTATCGTGGGTGAGGCTTCAACTTATCGGTAACATACTAAGGACGAAGGGTACGGAGGTAAGGGGCTAAGGGGCTTCTACATTCACCTGCGCCGTATTTATACGCACGGTGCACAAACTAGTTCCACTCTCATTTCTGTCGCGTATCCCTGGGCAAGGGCGGGCATGTCCAGACACATCTTGACGGTGACTTTGAACCTGGCTCCGGAGGCCGGTCCCTGGCGCCGGTGGACCGCTGTCCAATAGGAGAATGAACTATTATGGTCTGGGCTAAAGGGATATTCCGTGTATATGTACAAGGAATATACAGGGGATATCAAACGATATACAAATACTATGCAATATATATCAATAAATAAATATATATATTCGGTTTAATCTGATCCTTTGTAACAGCCGCCCCCTAATTAGTCCCACCTAATTAGCTAAGCAGAGACAGATTAACCGCACTGTCCACTACTCAATGTCTGCTGTGAGGGGTCTGTCAGTTCACAAAGTCATGGGGTCATGGTCGTCATCGATGGTATCGGGGAGCCTTGGCAGTTCTATTAGCCTCGCCACGGGTCGGGTGTAGGTCCGCCCTTGGACGAGCACTTCGGCTGCTCGGACCTTTCCGTTGGCACCGGTGATCACTTTGCTTACGCGGCCAGCCGGCCACATAGCTCGGGGTAGTGACTGGTCGATAATCATGACGACTGTTCCTTCTGTCAAATTGTCTCTCTCTTTCACCCATTTCTGGCGGGTCTGTAGAGACGGTAGGTAGTGGAGTAGGAAGCTGTTCCAAAACTTGCCAGCCAATACTTGACTGTATCTCCACATTCTTCGGCCGTTCGCTTCTTCAGGCCTGTACATTGTCTGTGGTAGCGCGGGGTCCAGCCGCCCCATCAAGAGTGTGTTGGGGGTGACTGGGTCGACATCTGCTACATCACTTGAGACGTAACCGAGGGGCTTTGAGTTCAATACTCCCTCGATCTCCGTGAGGACTGTCATTAAGACTTCTTCCGCCACGGTCTGGGCCCCAAGCACGGCGTACAGGGCTGTCTTTATTGAACGTACTTCTCGTTCCCAAGTTCCACCGAAGTGAGGTGCGTTCGGGGGATTAAACTGGAAGTCAATCTGGGATGGAGCGAGGTGGGTCTTAAGTTCTGGGCCCATAGCTTGGAAGCTCTCTCTCAGCTCTCTTTCTCCGCCTTTGAAGTTTGTCCCGTGATCAGACAACAATATAGACGGTTTGCCTTTCCGCGATGTGAATCTTCGGAAGGCCATAAGGAATGAGTCTGTGCTCATGGTTGGAAGGAGTTCTATATGCATCGCTCGGGTGGTCATGCATTTGAATACAATACCCCACCGCTTCTCGGTGCCTCTTCCTTTCTTTATATACAGCGGGCCGAAACAGTCCATACCGGTGGAGTGAAAAGGCTTGTCGCCGAATCGGAGGCGACAGGGAGGTAGGTCAGCCATCCGGGGTATACTGGGCTGCGCTCGCCACTTACGACAGTCTAGACAGGTTCGCTGGAAGCGCCGCACTGCTTCTCTCCCTTGCAGTATCCAATAACGACGTCTGATCTCCGCAAAGACTCTCTCTGCCCCGGCATGATGCACATCCTCGTCGTATTTCTTTATGATCAGCTCTGTGACCTTGTGTCGGCTGTTTAAGACTATCGGGTACTTGACGTCATCCGGTAAGTCTGGAGCTCTCCGCAGACGACCACCCACTCTGATGAGACCATGGGCGTCGCTCTCGGGGGCTAGGTGGAGCAGTCTGCTGTCTGATGGGACGGGCTTTGCTCCCTGTAGACAGCCTAGCTCATCGGGGAACGAGTCTCTCTGGGCTCGTTGTAGTAGAAGAAGTTCCGCTTCTTCGTAGTCAGCTGCAGTAATGTCAGTAGTGAGCTGAACCTCTGGGTGGTGCCACAGGAATGTCTTTAGCTGCGCACTCTCTAGGGTGAGGCAATCGTCTATGTCGGGGTCTGTGGAGACGAGTGTGTTCAATCCACAGAACATAGATACGGTGTAGACCGTTTCTTCCTTGTAGCTGGTCCTCGCGTGGACCGGTCGGGGAAGGAGTTCGGAGGGGGGTATAGGCTCTCTCTGGTGGTCGGGCTCAGGGTCGCTTGATCGGGTAGGGGAGGGTGCCCTTGACCCGTGTCTTGACGAGGCCCTGGAACCCCGTGCGGAGGGAGGGGGTGTCGCCCTGGCGATCAGCTGCTCCATTATCTGCGCTTGTAATCGGTCGCGCTCGGCTTCGCGCTTGGTGAGAGCGATGTCGCGCTCTGCTTCTCTCTGGGCACCGGCAGCGGCGCGCTGGGCTTCGGCGGCGGCGCGCTCTGCTTCTCTTTGGGCACCGGCAGCGGCGCGCTGGTCTTCGGCGGCGGCGCGCTCTGCTTCGGCGGCGGCGCGCTCTGCTATTTTTGCTAGAATTCACCACCTTCCTGTGAGGGCTGTGGGTGTGTGTGTGGGTCATGAGCAGATAATATGGACTCTTAAAGTTATACGTTAAACAAATAACCACAAAACTGCTTACGCAGACGTTTTAAGAGAAGGGGAAAAATAAACAACACAAAACAACCTTTACAGGTGAAAGCCTCAAAGTGAGTATTTAAGAAAATAAGTAAAGTCCAAAAAAACAGGATGACACTCATTAAAGAGTTATTGTAGAAAGAATAAATAAGCCACAAAAGCAACTCCTAAAAACAGAGTTTATATTGAAAACATAAAACAATAAACCTCCACCAAGGGAGTTTATGTGCAAAGGACAGTTCCAAAAGAACAAAAGAAAACACTACCATAAAGGACTCAGCCTCTATAAAGTAAAGTGTAAACTAAGCCAGTAGCCGAAAACAAGATGGCTACAAAAGAAGGCTAAATGCTGAATAGGGCAGCACTACACTTAAATATAATGAGCCTGACCAAACGTATAGCCAGCACAAGGAAATTAATTAGCAGTTGACACTGCAAGATCCAAACTTAAATAGACTCAACATGGCCATAGGCACAGCTGCACTGCATCAGGTGCAATCAAGCCCACACACCTGCCGACCCATGAGGCAATTCAAATCAAATCAAATCAATTGTATTTGTAAGGCCCGACAACACGCGTTAATGTCCCCATGGGCCGTACACTTCTTCTTTAAACAAGTCAAGAAGAAACATCACAATAAGTCAAGAACAAAACAAGAACACCATAAGGTCCACAATTTTTTTAACAAATGCTAAATAAATAAATGCAACACTCCCACACGAAGGTAAGGACAAACTCACTAAAACCTAGCAATAGGAGGGGGTTAGAGAGTTCCCATGTTTGTAGTGGGCGGAGATGGAGCAATAAATACATGTAGTGAGCATATGCATACATGGTGACAGTAGAATCATAGTATATAAGAAAATTGTGAAATAGAGTAATAGATAGAACTACTGCAAGCGTATGGATACAGGATGAGATACAAGACAATAGCTCAGGGCCGTATGCCCCGTGGGGGCAGGAGAAGTCACTCAGAGGGTTCAGCACTGCAGGCCAGAGAGAAGACGGAATGAAGCTTGTAACTGAGGGGTACAATTCCCTGACTGTATTGATAAGTATGGTATCATTAAACCACTACCGCTTTATGTACTTTAACTACTGGCCATACAGTACACGATATATGAATATGATGAACACTTCCCACAATGAAATCGGTTCCAGTCAAAGGTATTAATCAAGTATTTAATGGAGCAAAAGGTACATAGGATACTTTACATTATTCTTTGAATGCACTTGTAAGGCAAAGGAATATGCGTAGGCAAATCAATAACGAATGTCCATTCTCTGGTTACGCAGGAGGTAATTATACAACCTGAATCTTAGGGAATTATATCTATGGTACACTAGTAATAGCGGGAGATACTGGAAGGGGTTCCCACTGGTTGTAAGCCAGCAAGGGGGGGTAGAAGATCTGTCGGTAGTAGGACGTCTGGTCAACGATGACTAGGGAGACTTCAGGTACAGAAGTCGGTGCAGTAGCCTCTTGATCCACAGACGAATACAGCTTGGTTCTCTTGTAGACTGTAGCTCCACAGGGAAGAAAGCTAGGCGGCCTCAGGCTCTCTGAGCGCCGACTCGACTTGACTCCTCTCGGGGTAAATCCAACACGTGCAGCGTCGGCTGGTTCTCCGCTCCATAAATCACAGGACCAAAGCAAATATATTCCAGCCGCAAAGGGCTATGTAGTCGTCGGGTAGATTAATCCAGTGTACATGTCCATACGGCTCTCGCCTAGGTCTCCTCGGGTGAAAGCGCCATGCGGTCGGCCCAGCCTGGATAAGAACTCTAGCTAATACGAGAAAGCGTTGGAGATGCTGGTCACTATAGAATTCTAACCGCACGATACACTATACACAAATAGACTATTAAAGACTCAATAGAAATATGTCGCACTCGACGGTATAGCGCCAAACTCTGACAATTCAGTTACTAATTTGCACGCGGTCTCGATGCTCTATTCTGGGGCCAAACAGGCCATACTTCACCGCACGTTGTATCGTGGGTGAGGCTTCAACTTATCGGTAACATACTAAGGACGAAGGGTACGGAGGTAAGGGGCTAAGGGGCTTCTACATTCACCTGCGCCGTATTTATACGCACGGTGCACAAACTAGTTCCACTCTCATTTCTGTCGCGTATCCCTGGGCAAGGGCGGGCATGTCCAGACACATCTTGACGGTGACTTTGAACCTGGCTCCGGAGGCCGGTCCCTGGCGCCGGTGGACCGCTGTCCAATAGGAGAATGAACTATTATGGTCTGGGCTAAAGGGATATTCCGTGTATATGTACAAGGAATATACAGGGGATATCAAACGATATACAAATACTATGCAATATATATCAATAAATAAATATATATATTCGGTTTAATCTGATCCTTTGTAACAGCCGCCCCCTAATTAGTCCCACCTAATTAGCTAAGCAGAGACAGATTAACCGCACTGTCCACTACTCAATGTCTGCTGTGAGGGGTCTGTCAGTTCACAAAGTCATGGGGTCATGGTCGTCATCGATGGTATCGGGGAGCCTTGGCAGTTCTATTAGCCTCGCCACGGGTCGGGTGTAGGTCCGCCCTTGGACGAGCACTTCGGCTGCTCGGACCTTTCCGTTGGCACCGGTGATCACTTTGCTTACGCGGCCAGCCGGCCACATAGCTCGGGGTAGTGACTGGTCGATAATCATGACGACTGTTCCTTCTGTCAAATTGTCTCTCTCTTTCACCCATTTCTGGCGGGTCTGTAGAGACGGTAGGTAGTGGAGTAGGAAGCTGTTCCAAAACTTGCCAGCCAATACTTGACTGTATCTCCACATTCTTCGGCCGTTCGCTTCTTCAGGCCTGTACATTGTCTGTGGTAGCGCGGGGTCCAGCCGCCCCATCAAGAGTGTGTTGGGGGTGACTGGGTCGACATCTGCTACATCACTTGAGACGTAACCGAGGGGCTTTGAGTTCAATACTCCCTCGATCTCCGTGAGGACTGTCATTAAGACTTCTTCCGCCACGGTCTGGGCCCCAAGCACGGCGTACAGGGCTGTCTTTATTGAACGTACTTCTCGTTCCCAAGTTCCACCGAAGTGAGGTGCGTTCGGGGGATTAAACTGGAAGTCAATCTGGGATGGAGCGAGGTGGGTCTTAAGTTCTGGGCCCATAGCTTGGAAGCTCTCTCTCAGCTCTCTTTCTCCGCCTTTGAAGTTTGTCCCGTGATCAGACAACAATATAGACGGTTTGCCTTTCCGCGATGTGAATCTTCGGAAGGCCATAAGGAATGAGTCTGTGCTCATGGTTGGAAGGAGTTCTATATGCATCGCTCGGGTGGTCATGCATTTGAATACAATACCCCACCGCTTCTCGGTGCCTCTTCCTTTCTTTATATACAGCGGGCCGAAACAGTCCATACCGGTGGAGTGAAAAGGCTTGTCGCCGAATCGGAGGCGACAGGGAGGTAGGTCAGCCATCCGGGGTATACTGGGCTGCGCTCGCCACTTACGACAGTCTAGACAGGTTCGCTGGAAGCGCCGCACTGCTTCTCTCCCTTGCAGTATCCAATAACGACGTCTGATCTCCGCAAAGACTCTCTCTGCCCCGGCATGATGCACATCCTCGTCGTATTTCTTTATGATCAGCTCTGTGACCTTGTGTCGGCTGTTTAAGACTATCGGGTACTTGACGTCATCCGGTAAGTCTGGAGCTCTCCGCAGACGACCACCCACTCTGATGAGACCATGGGCGTCGCTCTCGGGGGCTAGGTGGAGCAGTCTGCTGTCTGATGGGACGGGCTTTGCTCCCTGTAGACAGCCTAGCTCATCGGGGAACGAGTCTCTCTGGGCTCGTTGTAGTAGAAGAAGTTCCGCTTCTTCGTAGTCAGCTGCAGTAATGTCAGTAGTGAGCTGAACCTCTGGGTGGTGCCACAGGAATGTCTTTAGCTGCGCACTCTCTAGGGTGAGGCAATCGTCTATGTCGGGGTCTGTGGAGACGAGTGTGTTCAATCCACAGAACATAGATTTCTTGTTTTCGGCCTCCTCTTTACTCGCTTCCCGTGGGGTGGGTGTAGGCCACTCTTCTTCCGGGAGCTTGAGGAACTCTGGCCCGTCACTGTATAGGTTGTGACTGGTGAGGTCATCCAGGGACATTCCCCGGGTGATGACGTCAGCTGGGTTGTGTTTTGTGTCCACATACCTCCAGCTTGCCACTTCTGTTAAATCTTGAATCTCTGTGACCTTGTATCTGCACGAATCAGACCGGATCCATGTGAGTACTGTCGTGGAGTCTGACCACAAGATTGTTCTTTGCACCGGAATGGTGAGTTCACGTTGGATTAACGTGGCGAGTTGCGCTCCTGCTAGGGCTGCGCAGAGCTCTAGACGCGGGATAGATTGTTGCTTTCGTGGGGCTATTCTTGAGCGGGCCAGGATGAAAGCAGTATGTATTTCTCCTCCCTCCTCTCGGGCACGCAAGTAGGCCACCGAGCCGTAGGCTACTTCGGAGGCGTCGCTGAAGACGTGCAGGTCCATCTGGCACGTCTCCGGCCTCACTGTGGGTGGGAAGTAGCTGCGGCGTATGTTAACACCTGGGAGTGAGCTGAGTTCCGTCTCCCACTCTCTCCATGTGGATGCAATGTGTTCGGGTATGGGGTCGTCCCAGCCCTGGTCCTTGTCCCATAACGCTCTTACAATCATCTTTGCCCTGGTGGTGTAAGGTAGAATACATCCCAACGGGTCATATTGTCTGGCGAGTGTTCTGTATACACTCCGTCTGGTGGTCGGTAGTGCGGTCGACCTTCCCTGCTCCTTGGTCAGGGGTGTGTGTTTATAATGGAGCGAGTCTGTTTTGAAGCGCCAGACTAGTCCTAATGTCATTTCTTGGGCTTCTCCTGGGATGGTCGCCATCCAGGTCTCGCTGCTTGCTGCCTTGTCCTCGGGGGAGAGGCTGCGCAATACTTGCGGGTCGCTGCTGGCCCACTGCCTGAGATCAAAGCCGCCTTTGATCAGGGAGGCGCGGAGCTTGAGTAGAAGGGCCTCGGCTTCTTCTGGCGTCGAGACGCTTTGCAGACAGTTGTCCACGTAGAAACTATTTTCTACACTTTTTCGGACCTCTTCATCAGCTGCTGGGTCCTCTGCGACGTGTTTTTGCAGTGCAAACGTAGCACAGCATGGGCTGCATGTGGTTCCGAAAGGGAGGACTTCCCATTGATAGATGGCTGGTTGCTCATCCCCGATCCTCTCTCTCCATAGGAACCGCAGCAGGGGCTTGTCCTCCTCCACTAGTCTCACCTGCAGGAACATCCCTTTGATGTCACCGCTGATGGCCACCTTGTCCTGGCGGAAACGTAGTAACACGCCTAGTAGGGAGGGGCCGAGTGTTGGGCCGGGCAAGAGCTCTTTATTCAGATTTTGTGATCCGATCTGGTAGCTGCAGTTGAACACAATACGATCCTTGCCGTTGTGGTGGACTTTGTGGTGCGGCACGTACCATGATTCGGTCGTCTGATCGGCCTCTTTAATGTCAATTTTCTTTATGTGTCCCGCTGTGATTAGCTTGTTAATCTCAGCGCGGTACACAGTCTCTTGAGCGGGGTCTCTGGCTAGGCGCCGCTCTGTGTTCAATAGATACCGCTCCGTCGCTTCTTTTGGGGCGTGGAAGGTGGGCATACCCTCTCGCCTCAAGAGTGGAGTTGCGTATCTCATCACTCCGTTGACTTTGACTCTCTTTGTCCCTTGCTCGAGGAGTGCTATGGCGTTAATGTCTTCCTTGGAACGAATGTCTTTCTTTTCGTTCTTAAAGGGCATTGTCTCTAGTGTCCATAGCCTCTCGACATGCTGTAGGAGGGTGGTGTCTTCTTCTGTCACTCTGGAGTGGAGGCAGTTAGTGGCTGCTGTTCGGTTGAGAGACTTAGCGAGGGGGCCTTGTAATGTCCATCCTAGGCGGGTCTCGACTGCTGCAGGACAGCCTCTGGGCCCTGTGTGGACCCGGTCTATCGGGACTATGAGGTCTGCATGGTCGGAGCCTATCAGCAGGGTCGGGGTGGCACCGTCTATGAGCGGGATAGGTAGTTGACGCAGGTGCACATATTTATCCATCAGCTTGGCGATGGGGTAGGTGTACTGCGACAGGCCTATTTCTTGGCTGGTGAAAGCATTAGTAATCCTATACCGTCTCTCTGGCTGCCCGCTTGCTGCGATAGTGAAGGAGACATTCTCGCCCTTTATCGTCTTTAGATCTCTTCTTATTGTCCGAATCGTCATCTGGTTTTCGCTCCCCCGCAGCCCCAGCTGGGCCGCAGCGGATGCGAGGAGAAGGGTCTTCTCTGACCCGTCGTCAAGGACGGCGTAAGTGTCCATGACCTTGTCTTGGTAACTCAGTGTTACGCGGACCACCTTTAAGAGCACTCGGGCGCCCCCGCTGCTGGCGGGGTCAATGTACATAACACTTGCCTTTGTGCTGCTTGAGGGTGCAGGCTTTCTTCTGTTACTGTCGTGTAGGACATCTAGGTGGGCTCCGTCACACCGACTACACCTCTTCTTTAAGCGGCACTCGGCTGCCATGTGACTGTGCGCACATCTGTAACAGCGTCGGTTGGACTTTATCCATTGACCCACTTCATCGGCGGTCATCTTCTTGAATGTGTCACATTGTGACAACCAGTGTTCTTTCTCGCAGTACGGGCACACCATTTTCCACTTCTCTTTCATCGAGGGGGTACTGTGGTTCTTGCTGCTCGGTACTGGTTCTGATTGGTGCATGACGGTCACCAATCTTCGGCCATCGTTTGCTCTCCTAGGTCCCTCTCTGGAGCTTGGGGTGCTCCGCATGAACGTATCCAACCGTAGGCTGTTGACTTCTCTCGCTAGGAAGTCGGCTAGGTCTAGGAGGGATGGCTCGGGACCGTTAGGATCACGGTGGTCTCTTTGCCGCCTGAAGCGCTCTTGTCGGGCGGGCGGAAGCTTCTCTAAAATCCTCTCGACATTAGAGTTCGCGTACAGTTCGTGCATACCCTTTTCTCTTTGCGCCCCCAGCATCCCTACCAGGGATTGTACCTTGATAGACAGGTCATCTAGTGAACGATTGTCTGTGGCTGGGGGTAGGCGATCAATATGCCTTATCTCTTGTATTACGTAATCCCATATACGTCCATATCTTTGGTCGAGTGCTGCTAGAGCCGCTGTGTATGGGGTAGTAGAGGTGGCATAGGCCAGCGCTATATTGTGCGCTCGGGGCACCTTGAGGTGCTTCAGTAGGATAGCATACTTGTACGGTTCGTCAGTTACATCGGACATCATTGTCTCTAGGCACATTCGTAACTCGGTGTACTGTGCTCTGTTCTCGTGGGTGAAGTCCGGAAACGTCGGTGTGCCAATGTATGATGCCATGGATGGCTGGCACATCGGTGAGCGTTGGAAGAGAGGCCTCCTAGGCGAGTCTCCTCTTACGCCTCTTGGTGGGCTGGTACCTGCTGGGTACCATGGCCCGCGTATCCAGGTGCTATTCCGCGGGGCTGGTCGTGCGTCAAGCTCACCCGTGAATTGAGTCGGGGGTCTGTAGCGCAGAGCCGCGGGGGTAGAGCCTGGGCTGTACTGGACCTCCTGGTCCTGTGGAGTTCTGTGCTGCTGTCGGGCTTGACTCTCCTCCTCTCCCTCTTCTTCTTGCTCTGGCAGGTCCTCTAGATCCTGTAGTCGTCTATTTAGCCTCTCCGCGGTGTAGACCGTTTCTTCCTTGTAGCTGGTCCTCGCGTGGACCGGTCGGGGAAGGAGTTCGGAGGGGGGTATAGGCTCTCTCTGGTGGTCGGGCTCAGGGTCGCTTGATCGGGTAGGGGAGGGTGCCCTTGACCCGTGTCTTGACGAGGCCCTGGAACCCCGTGCGGAGGGAGGGGGTGTCGCCCTGGCGATCAGCTGCTCCATTATCTGCGCTTGTAATCGGTCGCGCTCGGCTTCGCGCTTGGTGAGAGCGATGTCGCGCTCTGCTTCTCTCTGGGCACCGGCAGCGGCGCGCTGGGCTTCGGCGGCGGCGCGCTCTGCTTCTCTTTGGGCACCGGCAGCGGCGCGCTGGTCTTCGGCGGCGGCGCGCTCTGCTTCGGCGGCGGCGCGCTCTGCTTCGGCCCGGTCTCTTACCATATTCTCTTCCGTCTGAAGGCGTCTAATCTCTAGACGTATACGATCTTCGTCGCTCCGTTGCTGCGCTTGAATGCGTTCTCTTTCCATGGAAGAATGTTCGCGCTCGCTAAGCATCTGTGCTTGGAGTCGATCGCGCTCTGCTTGGAGTCGATCGCGCTCTGTAGAGGCTGCTAGGCTGGCGAGGAATGCCTGTGCCAGCATCTTGTCCGCCCCGCTGGGGGAAGACGCTGGTTGAGGTGATCCGCTCCTGGCAGTACTCGTTGGAGATTTGTTCTCCTGTGGCGAGTCCTGGAGATCCATCTCCGGGGTCTCTTCTTCTTGTAGCGGGTAGAGTTCCATCCCTGGAGAGCCGTCTTTATCCTGGAGCTCTCCGGGGACTACTTCTTCGGTCTTGGCGGGGGGTAAAGTCGTGTCAGGTCCCTCCTGGTCCCTACCGTGAGCTTGGTCAGTTACATTAGAACCCACTAGGGCCTCTATTGGCGGGGTAACCTGGGCGATAGGGTCGGACATAATTTTACTATCTACTTTTTCCGCGTTTACCGTCTGTAGAAGGCTAGGTAGTATACTGGCAACGTAATCCTCTAAGTACTGAGGTGTCTGCCGTCTACGCTGCGGGCGATCTACTTTAGGAGAACCGTTTTGTGGAGTGTTCATCATAGGCCATGTCAATATTAATACCACTATATTAATATTACACTAGTTACTCTCCGGCTCGAAGGACCAATTGTAACTGAGGGGTACAATTCCCTGACTGTATTGATAAGTATGGTATCATTAAACCACTACCGCTTTATGTACTTTAACTACTGGCCATACAGTACACGATATATTAATATGATGAACACTTCCCACAATGAAATCGGTTCCAGTCAAAGGTATTAATCAAGTATTTAATGGAGCAAAAGGTACATAGGATACTTTACATTATTCTTTGAATGCACTTGTAAGGCAAAGGAATATGCGTAGGCAAATCAATAACGAATGTCCATTCTCTGGTTACGCAGGAGGTAATTATACAACCTGAATCTTAGGGAATTATATCTATGGTACACTAGTAATAGCGGGAGATACTGGAAGGGGTTCCCACTGGTTGTAAGCCAGCAAGGGGGGGTAGAAGATCTGTCGGTAGTAGGACGTCTGGTCAACGATGACTAGGGAGACTTCAGGTACAGAAGTCGGTGCAGTAGCCTCTTGATCCACAGACGAATACAGCTTGGTTCTCTTGTAGACTGTAGCTCCACAGGGAAGAAAGCTAGGCGGCCTCAGGCTCTCTGAGCGCCGACTCGACTTGACTCCTCTCGGGGTAAATCCAACACGTGCAGCGTCGGCTGGTTCTCCGCTCCATAAATCACAGGACCAAAGCAAATATATTCCAGCCGCAAAGGGCTATGTAGTCGTCGGGTAGATTAATCCAGTGTACATGTCCATACGGCTCTCGCCTAGGTCTCCTCGGGTGAAAGCGCCATGCGGTCGGCCCAGCCTGGATAAGCTAATACGAGAAAGCGTTGGAGATGCTGGTCACTATAGAATTCTAACCGCACGATACACTATACACAAATAGACTATTAAAGACTCAATAGAAATATGTCGCACTCGACGGTATAGCGCCAAACTCTGACAATTCAGTTACTAATTCGCACGCGGTCTCGATGCTCTATTCTGGGGCCAAACAGGCCATACTTCACCGCACGTTGTATCGTGGGTGAGGCTTCAACTTATCGGTAACAT
This sequence comes from Notolepis coatsorum, assembly GCF_963971535.1. Classification (NCBI taxonomy): domain Eukaryota; kingdom Metazoa; phylum Chordata; class Actinopteri; order Aulopiformes; family Paralepididae; genus Notolepis; species Notolepis coatsorum. The sequence continues at coordinate 26,881,199 of NC_140175.1, read as the reverse complement.
ACTAAGGACGAAGGGTACGGAGGTAAGGGGCTAAGGGACTTCTACATTCACCTGCGCCGTATTTATACGCACGGTGCACAAACTAGTTCCACTCTCATTTCTGTCGCGTATCCCTGGGCAAGGGCGGGCATGTCCAGACACATCTTGACGGTGACTTTGAACCTGGCTCCGGAGGCCGGTCCCTGGCGCCGGTGGACCGCTGTCCAATAGGAGAATGAACTATTATGGTCTGGGCTAAAGGGATATTCCGTGTATATGTACAAGGAATATACAGGGGATATCAAACGATATACAAATACTATGCAATATATATCAATAAATAAATATATATATTCGGTTTAATCTGATCCTTTGTAACAAAGCTGTTCCATGGGACCGGTTGAGACAGAGACAGAGGTTAAAAGGTTCTCCTATGTCTGCAGAAAAGCAGACAAGGGAGCAAATAGACATCCTAACTAAACTAGACAGATTAATCTAAGGGTCAGTCCCCGATCAGGTGAGATCAGGGTAGGTTGAAGGAGAGAGAGAAAAGATGGGTCTTAAGCAGGGATTTAAAAGCTTCGACAGAGCAGGCGCCCCTGACGAATAGGTAATTTGTTCCACAGGTAGGGAGCCGGCGGATTTCTTTTTAACCCTAGGAATCGATAGAAGCCCCGCATTTTGTGAGCGCAGAGCACGAGCGGGCGAGTATCGAGAGATGAGATCGGATAGATAGGTGCAAGCCCATTTAAAATTTTGTAGGTGAGGAGCACTTTAAAGTCAGATCGGGCTTGAATAGGAAGCCAGTGTAGGGTGGACAAAACTGGTGTGATGTGATAACATTTTCTAGTTTTAGTTAGTATCCGTGCAGCCACAGGGACCAGGGATTGACAGCTATCCCTAACAGAGAGGTGAAATAAGGCAAAAACCATGACACTTCCAAAAGGTTGTGGGATTTGTATAAGAGCTAGTGACTATTTATTTATTTGCTACCCTCTCTTTCCTATACTGATGATAGCCATGTTCGTACAGACTTTTTGAAGCCAGTTAACCTAGGGGCCTGTTTAATGCTGCTGGACAGGCTGTTCCACAGAATAAAGGAAGGTCTGCTGGCCATATGAAATAAGTTTAAATCTAAAAGAGACTATGTTTGTGTCTCTACCTCTGGTTTCATGGCTGTGATTATTTTTGACATATTGGAAGTAATTGTATAGGTAACTGGCAGCTCCCCTTTATACATCTTATAGAGTAGGCATACTGTTACGTACCCCAGTAAGGAGACACAACACAAGGCCACAGACAGGGTAGGTGAGGGTGCAGTGACACAAAACCCAAGAAACAATTTGCAAAATAGTATTTATTTTTATATACACAAAAACACAGAGATCGAGGACTACCAGTGGCACCAAATGAAATATCAAAAGGAAATGAAAGCCCACCCCCCCTTACAGGCGTGGACGCCCAAAAGTACAGGTGGCAGTGCTCACTTCTAAGGCTGGTGTCTTTAACAGCAGGTCACCTACGTGATTTTGATGTTTGATGTCTGTTTCATGTTTGATGTAACCAGTGCTTAACATCTGTACCGAAAACAATTACCACCAACCATTGTTGTGTGGCATTAAAGTATCTTGTATCTTGTGATGCAAAAATGTAGACCCCAGGGTATCTTCCTGTCCTCAATGTCCCTGTGTGCGAAAACAAAAGATTAATACAAAAGAAAGACAATCACCATAGGCTGGGTGAACAGGGAATAAACAAATATCCAAAGGTTAAGGTTAACAGAAATGTGCCACAATAAGGAACACAAAAGATACTATGCTATAGTATAAACATTAAACAACCAGAGCTTTGACCAGCTCTCACACAAAACCAGCTCACACAGAGCTTTGACTAGCTCTCACACAAAACGACCTAAGAGCCTCAGCTCTATACCAAAACACACAAAGCGCCACGGCTCTATAGCAAACGACAGAGAGAGCTCTACCACAAAGACACAGAATATAGTTACCACAACCAATGAACCAGAGAGCTCACTAACACTCCACAAAATGGGATATATAAAGGGAGAGTGGATGTTGATTGCAGATCAGCTTCACCTGCCGTTGCACTGGGGTGAGTTGCTGATTGACCAGCTGGCTGCTGGTGCTGCAACTGGGAGACACCTGAGAATGGGATATGCTACAAAGGAAGGGAGACAAAAACAGAACAACCAAAACATGCCTATATACACACACACACACACACAACAGATAACATACATTACTCCCTCTATATACATACATAAGGACAGGGTCCGTAACACATACAGTACTCTTATCATTGATACTCTTTTGTCCACCCTGAGCCACCCTAGACTGTTGAAGTGGGGCTGGTCTAAATGTGTACGAGTGGGTCATGATAAAGAAGAATCCAACAGCTACTGTAACGTAAACTAGATACATCCAGCAGTGAGTACAGGACAGGTTGTATGCCAACAACGTCAAGTGCATGAGGGGGAAAAAAGGTTCTTTACTCCTTCTTGGAAGAGCGGAGTTAGTACTTGATTGTACAGGTGTTGAGAAGGTCTTGACTCATCAAATCCATAAATAAAATGTGAATATACACTCGTAAATGTGCACAGAAAATGTCCTGTTAATCGGCCCAATACTTTTCTAGCTACTGTAGACTACGAACAGAAACTCTCCCACACACACACACACACACACACACACACACACACACACACACACACACACACACACACACACACACACACACACACACACACACACACACACACACACACACACACACACACACACACACACACACACACACACACACACACACACACACACACACACACACACACACACACACACACACTAACACACACACACACACACACACGTCCCCAAAACAGTAGCTCCCCCAGTCGTTCGCCTGGCAGGGGTAACAACAACCACAGGAGCTTAGTGCAGTAGAGCAACACAACATGGTTAATTAAGGTCCATGGGTAGACCATAGAGCCTGGTCCAGGGCATGACTTAGTGGCTGTTTGTAATGCAAACAGCTTGCGGGTACAACCTATCTCTGAGCCTCGTGGTTGTGACTGGCCTGCTAACTGCAGCATGGATTGAGCATTTGATGACGAGCTGCAGCAGCAGCTATTGTACGTGTTACACAAAGGATAGGAGCACAGCGCCAACAGATTTACTTATATTGTTGAATGGCTTTGCAGCTCTATATGTGGTGTGTCTACCCAGAATTGTTTTTAAGCGTGTGTGTGTGTGTGTGTGTGTGTGTGTGTGTGTGTGTGTGTGTGTGTGTGTGTGTGTGTGTGTGTGTGTGTGTGTGTGTGTGTGTGTGTGTGTGTGTGTGTGTGTGTGTGTGTGTGTGTGTGTGTGTGTGTGTGTGTGTGTGTGTGTGTGTGTGTGTGTGTGTGTGTGTGTGCGTGCGTGCGTGCGAGAGAGAGAGAGAGAGAGAGAAAGAGAGAGAGACAGGTCTGGTTGTGTATGCCCATGTGGGGCTCAGTGGAAAGTGTCCAGGAAACACAAGTTATTGGATCCTCCTGCTGATGTTGGCGTTCAGAGAGAGCTCTGTTTAGCGAGAGCTGCTTGACTGAACAGGGTATAATGAGAGAACAATGAGAGACTAACTGACTTTGGGGATTTCTTTTTTTTTAAGGCTAAACACTTAATTAAGTCTAAATGCTGCGCAAAAAAGCAATTAGCCATCAACAATGCACTTTTCTTTGGGACAGTTCACATTTTTCAAGTCGTTTAAAGCCAGAATACTGCATAGTGACAGATAAAATAAACAATACAGATAGATGGAGGAGGTATATAGGGATGTGACGGCAGCATACAGCAGATACAGGACACAGGGTTTACTTCCTACGATCATGGAAAACGTGTAAAAGTCATGGGATTTGAAAATTGAGTATGCCAGGCCTGTAAACGTTTGATATAAACTCAAACATTTATATCATAACATTGGCAAAATTACACAGCCAATAACATATTGTTTTTAGAACACTCAAATGAGGTTAGACCTCTGAGGTTCATATGAAGAATGCTTGCACCTTAGCAGACTGAGGCACCTGTATGCCTGTGGGACATTGACTCAACGTGTGCAGAAATTTTTTGTTGTAAACTCAACAGAAACGAGAACAAAACACCAACCCGTCCTCGACCGTTTCATACCTTAACGCCCGTGATCCTCCTCTTATCCAACACATGTGATACATCAGCTCCACAGTCACCTCTGTTCGCCAATAATGACCTACTCGACGTCCCGTGTACCTCTGCCACTTCCTCCTGTCTCACTCCTCCTCCGTCTAACCTTTAACCTATCAACCCGTTTACGCGTATGTGTGCATGTGTGACCGTCCGTCCCAGGCTGCCCTGCTGGCGCTACCCCCACCGCCCTGCTCAGTCCCGCCCTCCATGCCTCCCTATGCCCTCCCTGCCCCGCAGGTCGGAGACCAGATCCTGGAGGTGAACGGGCGGAGCTTCCTGGGCATCCCCCACGACGACGCCGTGCGGGTGCTGAAGTCGTCCCGCCACCTGATGATGACGGTGAAGGACGTGGGCCGCCTCCCGCACGCCAGGACGGTGGTGGGAGAGACCAAGTGGATCGCCAGCTCGCAGATCTCCGAGAGCTCCACCACGAGCAGCGTGGCCGGGTAAGACGCGCCGAGACCTGGGGGAGAGGGGGAGAAGGGAGAGGGAGAGGGGGGAGGGGAGAGGGGGAGAGGGGAGAGGGGGAGAGGGAGAGGGGGGAGAAGGGAGAGGGGAGAGAGGGAGAGGGGAGAGGGGGAGAGAGGGGAGGGGAGAGGGGGATAAGTATAAGATACGAATAAACGTTATTGTCCCCGAGGGGGACATTTACTAGGAACATCAGTGCTGCATCAGTCTGCGATAACAGTGTAAACAAAAAAGATATACAGTATATACAATCATTCATACAGTTAGTAGAAAGGACATCAGGCAAATATGACTATGCATAGAGACATACAACCATAATTCATAAGTAGGTCAACTAATTTCAAAAGCTTCATATTGCACCTTTCCCTTTAAATTGCACCTTGCCCTTAGTGTTGCACCATGCCCTTAGTGTTGCACCATGCCCTTAGTGTTGCACCACGCCCTTAGTGTTGCACCACGCCCTAATTATATTGCAACAAGATGTGGACAAGAAAGAGGTGACAACCCACTGTTAAGTGGCACCTCACAGGAATAGAACAAAAGCTCAAGTGTTACTGTGTTCTAGACGATTTATTTAGGAGAGCGATGGATGTACTGTAGGAAGGAAAGAGAGCTTGTAGCGGTTGCTCTTGTATCTATACTTGCTCTGAAACGTCTCCCTGAGGGAAGAACTTCGTATTCAGGATATACAATATGAGAAGGATCCTGTAACTATAGTGACTGACCACTACTGTACATTCTCAAGGATAGATTGGAGTGACGGATACTTAGTATTTCCGGTCACCTCATCGCTGCTTTCACTTGCCTTTCAAGCTTCGACTTACACTGTACTGTGAGTGTACCAAACCACGCTGCCATCCCATATCTCATCAGGCTTTCTAGGACAGTGTTGGAGAATAAAAGACTATTTCCTCTAAACTAGACGGAGACTGGACTTCGATTTGCATAACTTTATTCAAAAGGAACAGAGAATACAAGGTCTGTCTGCAGATCAGAGTATGCGTCTGAAAAAAATACACCAGATATTTATAGTTGTCAGGAAACACATAGCAAAAAGACTGTGTTCCTCACAGGAATGTATCCTCCCTTTCCTCTCAGTCCACACTTTCCCTTGTTGTCTTCCCAGAAATCCCTCTCCTCTCGGCCCCCAGAGTAATTAAGCAATCTTTGTAGATTTCCAGAAAAACACAGTATTGTCTAACAGTCAGTCTGGAATAACAACTTTGTCATTATACACAACAGTATATGCTCATACCATTATTTACTGTTATAAAGAACATTTTCTACGGAGGGGAGGGGGGAGAGAGGAGAGGGGGAGGGTGGAGAGGGGAGAGGATGGGGGAGGGGACAGGGGAGAGGATGGGAGAGAGGAGAAGGGGGGAGATGATAGGAGAGAGGAGAGGGGGAGAGGGGAGAGGATGGGAGAAGGGAGTGTCTCAATGTCTCTCTGACTGACATGTACCTGTTTGCCAAAGATGGAATGGCATCTGCTTTCATAAAAAAATGTTAAGTTGTAATACTTCTGACATAATGCCAGAACTGCAACACAAATGGCAACACACACACTTACTCAGGAAATGCAATTCATACTTATTACTGATTACTAATTTTTAAAAGTAATCAAAATGACTTTACTGATTACTTTGTATCAAAGTAATCAGTTATATTACTCCAAGTAATGTACAACCTGTTTAGCTTCTGCTGTTAGCTGTCCACATGTCAGCTGTGATGGAAACAAAGTCTCTCTTCAGTGTGGCCTTCAAATTAGCTTCCATCACCGCATAATTCTCTCTCCAGGTAGCCAGCAAATGTCTTTCTCTGTTGGCAGCTTGACATTGTCCTTTGTGGGTATTTTCTCCATGATGCGTCGAAATAAGGGCGAGTCAACCGTGGAAATAGGCATCCATCACTGGCACTGGTAGAGGCTTCCCTGTCAGCGTCAGGTTTTTTATGCGTCAAGTTTCACATTGTCGTGCTGCCGAGTCAGATGATTGATCAAATTAGAAACGTTTTGCTCCCCCCACATAGTTTACAGTGGACAGCTATTGAACGCATAACGTCACCTCTCTTCATCACCCTCCATGCTGCTTTTTGGCTAGTAGCCGACGTGACCTTGCTCTGACCTGCTCGCGCACACACGTCATCTACAGAGGGCCGTGTATAAACATAATCGTTATAGGAGGACACAAAAAATCTCATTGCATTCTGGCAACGATGTAACGCAGTCATGCAGTGTTACTTGGATTAGTAACTGTAATATAATTACTATTTTGGAAATTGTAAAGCCTTACTTTACTCGTTACTGGGAAAGTAATAAAATGACACGTTGCTAAGTAATGCGTTACTGCCCAACACTGCACTCATCTGTAGCCACTCGCAGGGCCGGACTGGGGAGATAATTCAGGCTGCGAAATATAGCCTCAATCAGGCCACTTTTTAAGCGGGGGGTCTGGGGGTCCCCCACCAGGAAATGTTTTGTTACAAAGACTTAATTTCCTGCATTCTGGTGCAGGAATTTTTGAATTTTTACCCTTTAAATGGCAGTGTTTGTGATGGCATCACAAATTATTGTAAAAAAAAAAAAAAACTTTGATTGATTGATTGATTGAAAACTTTATTAACAGATTGCAGAATGGGTACAGTACAGCTCAATACATACAATTGTTAAGGGGATGCAGACCAGAGAAAGACTTTTGTCTTGTTTACATCAGGGTCCCCCATTTTCAATTCATCATAACATATAATACACGACTTACAGATAGACAGTACTGCTACATCTATACATTTATGACATACCAGATTTGCAAATACAGTACTGTTTGTGATACAAAAATAGTCTAGAAACGAGAGTATATACATTTGACGTAGAAACTGTACATTGCGCTATCAAGGTGCATAAAATAATTGTCTTGGAAAAATGCAGTTTCCTGTCGATTATTGCTTGGCTTAATTAATATCAAGTGTGGCTATGGAGTTTTGCTAAGAGAATATATAGTTGGGTTATTATGGCTTTGCGCGCAAATAGTCTCCTGTGCGCGGGAAATGTGCGACAAAGCCTCTCAACCAATCGTATACAAGAAGCCACGCAGCTATACTTGCACAATTTGACCTATATTCTACCCATGTAACTCTTGTGTGCATGTTTAGTATATATATATAAATCCACTTATGTCTGAATACACCTGCATATCATCTTTTTTATATACCTTACCTTATACCACTGGTCAGTATCAACTGACAAGAAATGTCATCCAAACTGTCTGGACTGAGTTTAACCCTTTCACTACCACCTTTCACTGCGTCAATACAAAAGGTTAACCCCTTCACTGCCACATGGCAAAGGGTTAACCCTTTCACAACCACACTACAGTAACCCTTTCACAACCACACTACAGAAGGTTAACCGTCTGTAGTGTGGTAGTGAAAGGTTAACCTTCGGTAGTGTGGTAGTGAAAGGGTTAAATAGTGTAAAACAGTTTGTGGTTGAATCCTCATGAGACACTGAACACTCATCCGGTCATCAGGCGGGTATCCTGTGGAGTGAAACGGGCTTGTGATGGGAAGGTCGGCGAGTTGAACCCCTCCGGACTGGCTGAAAAATCTAATAATTTATGCTATTATTATTGACGCCTCATCATCCCACCATTGAAGTGCCCTTGAGCAAGGCATGTTAACTCCCAAGTTACTGATCCAGTGGAGATACTCAGTGGCCAACAGTGTCAGCCTGTGGTTGTACTGGGAAGCTGCTAGTGGTCAACAGTGTCAGACTGTGGTTGTACTACTGGGCAGCTCCTAGTGGTCAACAGTGTCAGACTGTGGTTTGTCTACTGGTCAGCCCCTAGTGGTCAACAGTGTCAGAATGTGGTTGTACTGGGCAGCTCCTAGTGGTCAACAGTGTCAGACTGTGGTTTGTCTACTGGTCAGCCCCTAGTGGTCAACAGTGTCAGACTGTGGTTGTACTGGGCAGCTCCTAGTGGTCAACAGTGTCAGACTGTGGTTGTTCTACTGGGCGGCTCCTAGTGGTCAACAGTGTCAGACTGTGGTTGTACTGGGCAGCTCCTAGTGGTCAACAGTGTCAGACTGTGGTTTGTCTACTGGTCAGCCCCTAGTGGTCAACAGTGTCAGACTGTGGTTGTACTGGGCAGCTCCTAGTGGTCAACAGTGTCAGACTGTGGTTGTACTGGGCAGCTCCTAGTGGTCAACAGTGTCAGACTGTGGTTGTTCTACTGGGCGGCTCCTAGTCGGCAACAGTGTCAGACTGTGGTTTTCTCAGACTCAAGGACACTGAACAAGGAGAGAGAAGCTATATAAAAAAAGAAAGGGTAAAAAAAATTAATATATGTGTATAGTAACAATAGGAAAAATAAAACAAATAAGATAAAAAAAAGGAAGCAAGGTGCTGTCCAATTGGATGAAACATAACAATGTACAAATGTAACGAGAAAATTAACAAAAACAAAAACAGCGGGATCTGTGGCTTAAAAGAAAGGAGTCAGGGGGTGGGCTACTTGGGAGCAGGGCTGTGTTGCGTGAAGGCAAGTGTGAACAGGTGTGTTTTTAGGTGGGTTTTGAAGAGGTTGATGCATGGTGTCGGAGCCTCGGATGGAGGGGGAGAGGAAATTCCACAGCCTGGGGGCAGCTACAGCGAAAGCTCGGTCTCCCAGTGTGGAACGCCTGGTGCGGGGGGTGGTGAGGAGGTCGGAGTTGGAGGAGTGGAGTAGGTTGGTCAGGTAGGAAGGGGCCAACCCGTGCAGGGACTTGTAGGTGAGGAGGAGGATATTGTAGGGGATTCGGTAGTTGATGGGGAGCCAGTGGAGTTTTTGCAGGGTGGGGGTGATGTGCTGCCAGGGTTTGGTGTGCGTGAGGACCCTCGCAGCAGAGTTTTGGACGTACTGTAAGTGATCCAGAACCTTCTGGAAGCACCAAGAAAGATTCCGTTACAGTAGTCGAGGCGGGAAGTGATGAAGGCATGAATGAGTGTTTCCACTGAGGTGTCGGAGAATGAGGGGCGGAGGCGGGAAATGGTTCTGAGGTGGAAAAAGGCGGACCTGGTGACAGA
>NC_140175.1:26836473-26866473 GCF_963971535.1 Notolepis coatsorum | reverse complement strand
TCCTTGTTCCAGGCCTCTGGCTGCAGACGTTGTTTTTCGCTATCACCTTTCTGCCTGGCGTGTTCCCATTGCTCCCGTTATCATATGCCTGCCCTCTGCATTTTTCTCACGCAAGGTTTCTCATGCGTGTTTCCAGCTCGCGCCACAGCTATCCATGTTGGCACGGTGTGCATTTGACTTCTCATGTTCCTGGAGTGTGAGCGTGAGTCGTTCCCACATTCCGAGACCTCCACACGTGAGACTGTGACCTTGCTTGTCAAATAGGGTGCAGCAGAAATAGCCAGACTAACCATGACCTACCAATGGTTTCGCAATCTTTCATCTTCATAAAACATCTGTCCTTGGTAAAACGACAGCGTGATTCGCTCTGTGGAAGGTTAATGTCCTCTAACTGAACGGGGGCCTCTCCAAACAATATCGACCCTTTGGTCGCTGGTAATATGCGTTGGCCAACGTGCCGGATCGGTCTCTTGTGAATGTTAGTTTCTCCCCCCGAGGAGTGTTGGTGTCAGTTGTGGTAGGATTGTCCTCATCCTTGTGTGATGCTGCTTGTTCGTCAAACAATAAAGTTTGGTCATTTTCGCCATCCGTTTGAGTAGAAGGGCTGTCATTTTGACTACTAACGTTAACAGGAACGTCGCCATTTGTTTGGCTAGCGTGCTGGTAGGGAAGCAGCAGGTGCAGTCGTCGGCAGGCCTTTTACAGAGGCTGCGAGAAGGAAAGAGGTACATTTTGGGAGACTGTCTCGACCTTTTTTGTTTCTTCTCTGGTATTAAATTTTTTTCAGCACCAGAAGGATGTGTGCGTTTCATTTTCCTCTCATTTCTTTGGTAGCTATCGCAAATATGTTGTTTTGAATATTGCCGCCATCACGTTGTCCGTGCAGCAGAGCGTGCCCGCGTGTGTGTGTCTCTGTCTGTCTGTCTGTCTGTCTGTCTGTCTGTCTGTCTGTCTGTCTGTCTGTCTGTCTGTCTGTCTGTCTGTCTGTCTGTCTGTCTGTCTGTCTGTCTGTCTGTCTGTCTGTAGGTGTGTGTGTGTTTGCTTGGGTGTTAGTCATCTGTCATCTGTGGTGGGTGCCCAATCATATCAGTCTGTGGTCCTGGCTGTCAGCACCATAGAGGTTTGCCATCTCCACATTTGAGCCCATGTTAGCTCTGACCAGAACACTCATTACGGTCCAGTGGCGTTGTTTCAGCTAAAGCTAAGTGACTGTAGTGTGATTTAAGCAGCTACACCTGTCTGCAATCTAGTAAATTAAGCGCGGCAGCAAGTATGGCTGCACACCTGTTGGGCATCAGAGCAATCAAGTTAAATGGCCCTCCCCAGATCCTTTTATTGTCACGTCAATCAGTACAGCAAAAAAAAGAGTGAAATTCACTTTGTTGTGGTTCCTCAACCATAGCAGCATCAAATAATATAAATCGAATACAATTTGCATAGAATAAGAATAGAATAAGATTATTTTTTAATACTAAATAAAGATGACTATGTTACAGTTCTAAAATAAAGTGTGCAGTGCCGATAACAGGATAGATGTGTGTTGTGTGATTGTGCAACGAGCAATGTGCAAATGTTTAGCAGTGGGTGAAATGCAATGTGAAATACAGTTTGATTGATTTATCAGCAGCAACAGTGTTTCTCACGTAATCTGGGGGGGGGGGGGTTTAGAGCAGAGGGGGGCGCGGGGGCATCAGTGGGCTCTGTTGACGAGCCTGATGGCTTATTGCACATAGAGAGAGAGCCTTTGTCATGACCGCGTTCCATCCGCCCCTGGCTTGTTATGTCTCTGCACTAAATGAACAGGTTTGTCTTCGCCGCCGTCCGCCTGTATCCCTGGGTCGGAGAGCCGTTTAAAAAGCCACTTCAGCAGCGCCAGGCTCAACTGCCGGGAAGAGGCATCTGATTAACATGAACGGAAACACTCCACAGACAATAATATCTCTCAAAGCCTAACGCCCGTTGCGTTAGAGAGTGAAAACTCTTCTTCCCCTCCCATCATATAAATGTTTGCGTTATATTGTCATTGGCTTCCCATTGTGATTCTGGGTGAGGTAGAATAATATAATGCATCGTCTTTTCTGAAACCTCAGAATTTGCTGTTTCATTCGGTTCATTTGGGTGTTGTTAATATAAGATAAGGGCCCCATATTTGATCTTGAAACGGGCCCCCGCCTCAACCCTAAGGCCGTCTATGAATGTGGCCAGTAGTCATTTGTTTAAACTTCAGAGAAAAATAAATGCATTGAAATACAGGCTCATTTCTGTTAAAGGTTAAAAATAAAAAAGGAGGTGCCATAGATGTTTGTCCAATTTTTGGGGCTTGATCAGAAGTGATGGTCATTTAACCATATGGACCCTAGGTAGGCTATTTTGGTCGTTAAATGATGTCCACCTTTGACCTCCCGGTTTCCTAAAACACATTTAGATTAAACAATAATAGGCGTTCTCCCTTTTCTTCCAGTCGGCTTGACGCCACTACCATGTTCGATTTACTTTCAGTCAGATGCCCGCCTGCCTGCCTCACACAATCCCATTAACTGAGACCAAGCCTTTATTGGACTCAATTGGATGTATAGGGTATTTTCTAAATCTAACAGAAAATAGAGCGTGGGCTTGATGGATTAAAACCACAGGAGAATAGCCTACCCTTTGCAAATAAATAGGGCTAAAATAGTCTGGTTTTGTTGCGGATTAACTTTTAATTTGAGGGAGTTTATGAAAAGCAAGTGCCCAAGTCTCCTCTCTCACACCAAGGAAGCGTGTTAATGACTTGCAGATTGAATTGAATGACCCGGTCCGCGTTCCTGGCACAGTGACCGACTTGTAGCTTTGCAAACCTTTGTTATCCATAGCTTAACCCTTTCACTACCACACTACAGAAGGTTAACCCTTTCACTACCACACTACAAAGGGTTAACCTTTCACTACTACACTACAGAAGGTTAACCCTTTCACTAGCACACTACAGAAGGTTAACCGTTTAACTACCACACTAGAAAGGGTTAACACTTTCACTACCACACTACAGAAGGTTAACCCTTTCACTAGCACACTACAAGGGGTTAACACTTGCACTACCACACTACATAAGGTTAACCTTTCACTACTACACTACAGAAGGTTAACCTTTCACTACTACACTACAGAAGGTTAACCTTTCACTACTACACTACAGAAGGTTAACCTTTCACTACTACACTACATAAGGTTAACCTTTCACTACCACACTACAGAAGGTTAACCTTTCACTACTACACTACAGAAGGTTAAACCTTCCACTACCACACTACAAAGGGTTAACGCATGGGGCGGCTAGGTGGCGCAAGGCGCTCGCCACCAACACAGGAGATGCTGGGTTCGAGCCCAGCTCTCGGCGTTGCTACCAGCTTGGCTGGTCGTTCATACTAATACAATTGGCAGTATTAGGGGGTGGGAAGCTGGTGGGTGGGGATCGGACGTTGTGGACAGCGACTCCTACAGGTCGGTTGGTGCGCCTGCGCAGTAGAATCAGGAAGCGACGAGGGCGGCATGTCCCTCCCACGCAGACCCTCGCCGCTGAGAGATCGCGCTGTGCAGGTGAAAAGATGCGACGGCTGCCTCCACGAGTACTGGAGGGGACACGTGATGCAAGGATTCGTCCACATTGCAGCCGGCTTGTGGGAGGCATGGCCTAACAGCGTTCGAGACAGGGGAGGGTAGAATTGGACAATACAAAATTGGGGACAGGAGAAAAATAGAAAAATGGGGAGAACAAATAGATTTAAAAAAAAGGGTTAACGCATTCACTACCACACTACATAAGGTTAACCCTTTCACTACCACTCTACAAAGGGTTAACGCTTTCACTACCACAATACATAAGGTTAACTTTTTCACTACCACACTACAGAAGGTTAACCCTTTCACTGCCGCACTACAGAAGGTTAACCCGTTCACTACCACACTACAAAGGGTTAATGCTTTCACTACCACACTACAAAGGGTTAATGCTTTCACTAACACACTACAGAAGGTTAACCCTTTCACTACCACACTACAAAGGGTTGATGCTTTCACTACTACACTACAAAGGGTTAATGCTTTCACTACCACACCACAGAAGGTTAACCCGTTCACTACCACACTACAAAGTGTTAATGTTTTCACTACCACACTACAAAGGGTTAATGCTTTCACTACCACACTACAAAGGGTTAATGCTTTCACTACCACATTACAGACGGTTAACGGATCTTGCTTAAAAGACATAAATAACAAACTTGTCAACCACATGAAAAAGGGTACATAATGTACGTTTTGTTATAGCCATACATAATATATTTGCTTATTGTAGGCCCTATATGTAATTTTATCTTTAGTATCGGCGAAAGTAAAAAAAATAAATAAACGAGCGATGCTTGTGGTGGGGGGCAAGTGCACTAGAGCCTGATTTCACTTAAAATATAGTGATTGTAAGAGCGGAGAGGGGAATCAGGCTGACTGTGGGCCAATGGCCATGCAGGGTTCCTATGGGATACAGTAGAACCTGGACCACTGGAATGGCATGCAGTATGATGATGATGATGATGATGATGATGATGATGATGATGATGATGATGATGATGATGATGATGATGATGAGTATTCAATTTGGAATGTTATTACTATTGGAATTAGGGTTGGTTGACCTTGTTAAAGCACCGATGTAGGCTATTAGAAACGCCTCATCAGCAGAAATAACCTTCGGCTCTTTCTCTGTTTTTCTCTCTTTCTCTCTGTTTCTCTCTCTGTCTCTCTCTGTCTCTCTCTTTCTCTCTGTTTCTCACTGTTTCTCTTTGTTTATCCCTGTTTCTCTCTGTTTTTCAGTTTTTCTCTGTTTCTCCCTGTTTCTCTCTGTTTCTCTGTTTCTCTCTGTTTCACTCTGTTTATCTATCTGTTTCTCTGTTTATCTCTCTGTTTTCTCTCTGTTTCTCTCTGTTTTCTCTCTGTTTCTCTGTTTCTCTATGTTTCTCTCTCTGTGTCTCTCTGTTTCTCTGTTTCTCTCTGTTTCTCTCTCTGTGTCTCTCTGTTTCTCTGTTTCTCTCTGTTTCTCTCTCTGTTTCTCTTTCTGTTTATCTCTGTTTCTCTTTCTGTTTATCTCTCTTTTTATCTCTGTCTCTTTCTGTTTATCTCTTTTTATCTCTGTCTCTCTCTGTTTCTCTCTGTTTATCTCTCTGTTTCTCTATGTTTCTCTATGTCTCTCTCTGTTTCTCTGTTTCTCTCTCTGTTTCTCTCTGTTTCTCTATGTCTCTCTCTCTGTTTCTCAGTTCATCTCTGTTTCGCTCTCTGTTTCTCTATGTTTATCCATGTCTCTCTCTGTTTCTCTGTTTCTCTCTCTGTTTCTCTATGTTTCTCTATGTCTCTCTCTCTGTTTCTCAGTTCATCTCTGTTTCGCTCTCTGTTTCTCTATGTTTATCTATGTCTCTCTCTGTTTCTCTGTTTCTCTCTCTGTTTCTCTATGTTTCTCTATGTCTCTCTCTCTGTCTCTCTCTGTTTCTCTCTGTTTATCTCTCTGTTTCTCTATGTTTCTCTATGTCTCTCTCTGTTCTCTGTTTCTCTCTCTGTTTCTCTATGTTTCTCTATGTCTCTCTCTCTCTGTTTCTCAGTTCATCTCTGTTTCGCTCTCTGTTTCTCTATGTTTCTCTCTATGTTTCTCAGTTTCTCTCTGTTTCTCTCTCTGTTTATCTCTGTTTATCGCTCTGCTTCTCTCTGTTTCTCTCTCTGTTTCTCTGTTTCTCTCTCGGTTTCTCGCTGTTTCTCTGTTTCTCTCTCTGCTTCTCTGTTTCTCTCAGTTGCTCTCTGTTTCTCTCTCTGTTTCTCTCTCTGCTTCTCTGTTTCTCTCTCTGTTTCTCTCGCTCCTTCCCGTCTGCACCATGGTCTTTGCCGTTGACTTTGAGTGTGACTTTGGGAGTTAGCAGAGGGCGGGTTTGGATGGAGAGATGGGAGGTCAGGGGGAGTCGGGGAGGGGGGGACAGCCGCTGACAGTAGACAAGGAGAAGAAGAAGAGAAGGTGACCGCGAGAGATCACTTCTCATTAGGGAGCTACTGATGCCCCCTCTACCTGCAGGAAGGTGGGGAGAGGTGTGGGATTTGTAGGAGGACAGTGAGAGAGAATGTGTGCGTGTGTGTCTGTCTATCTTTTTACTTGCGTGTGTGTGTGTGTGTGTGTGTGTGTGTGTATGTATATGTGTGTATGTGTGTATATGTGCATACGCACGTGTGAGAGAGATAGTCAACTAGAGAGAGAGAGAGAGAGAGAGAGAGAGAGAGAGAGAAATATATAGGTGTAATTAAATAAGGGAAAGAAAACTGAAACACACACCTTTCCTACACCAAGGTGACTCCATTGATGAAGACGCTACTTAAGAAGACACAGTGCAGTCCACTCAGGCGTAACGGCCAAACAAAACATCGCTATGAAAGTTGTATCATCCGTCAGAGGCTGACAGGCCAGTCATTCTCACAGCGGCGTCGAAGGGGAAGAGGAGGAAGTTAGCTCGCTCTCTCCGCACTGTGCTTATTATCACCGGCCATATAAACTGGCAATAGGCACCGAAGCCCGTCACTTATTCCTCAGACAAGGGCGTCGCGTCATCTATTGGGATGTTAGATCCTAATGGGAACAACTGTGGTTTTATATGTCTGCACTTTATCTGCCTATTTTATGCCTCTCTTTTTTCTGCTGTGAAGCACTTTGAGCTGCAATATTTGTATGAAAGATGCTATACAAAATAAAGTGTATTATTATTATTCAAATGAGCTGTGCATGGAAGACTAATTTCAGTGGTCATGCTAAACGATGTAGGCCTACATCGGAGGAGTCTAAGACAGACTGTTGGGCATGCAGCTACTGAGGAAGGCAGAACTAAGACAGACTGTTGGGCATGCAGCTACTGAGGAAGGCAGAACTAAGACAGAATGTTGGGCATGCAGCTACTGAGGAAGGCAGAACTAAGACAGACTGTTGGGCATGCAGCTACTGAGGAAGGCAGAACTAAGACAGACTGTTGGGCATGCAGCTACTGAGGAAGGCAGAACTAAGACAGACTGTTGGGCATGCAGCTACTGAGGAAGGCAGAACTAAGACAGACTGTTGGGCATGCAGCTACTGAGGAAGGCAGAACTAAGACAGACTGTTGGGCATGCAGCTACTGAGGAAGGCAGAACTAAGACAGACTGTTGGGCATGCAGCTACTGAGGAAGGCAGAACTAAGACAGACTGTTGGGCATGCAGCTACTGAGGAAGTAAGTAAGTAAGTAAGTAAGTATTTATAAAGCACCTTTCATACATGTCATGTAGCTCAAAGTGCTGTACACAATTATAGGCATATATAACGATAAAAGCAATAAAGTCATAGTGATCAGTTAAGATCAATGTTAAAAAAAAAATAATAATAATAATAATAATAGTAACGTAAAAATGAAAATAACGTAAAAACAGTCATTTGCTTACCAGTTTGGGAGAACAGGTCCGCACAAACATTTCCGCTCAGTGGCAACCGGAAGTGCACTAAACCAATGCACTTGTATGGTAGGTAGCAATGTTTAGGTCTTATAATGCTAGTGTAGTTACGTTTTTATCAGTGGTCATAGTTGGGTCCATAGTGCTTTACCAAGTCCCACGGATCCATCAGTGGCCGTGTATTGTGTGCGTATGTACCCGTTCGCTCATGTGGTCAGTGGCCAGAGTTGGGTCCACAGGACTTATCCAAGTCCCATGGACCCATCAGTGGCCGCGTCTTGTGGTAGAAAGAAAGAAAAAGAAAAACGTATAAAGAAAACAGTCTAAAGTTTGAAAGTTTGGGAGGTGCGCAAAAACACGCCTTCAGCTCAGAAGCTGAGGCGTGTCAAAAACTTTTGAAAAACTGGAGGCGTGTCTCCTATTGTACCCATTCCTTCATCTAAGAAGTTTGAAAGTTTGGGAGGTCCGCAAAAACACGCCTTCAGCTCAGAAGCTGAGGCGTGTCAAAAACTTTTGAAAAACTGGAGGCGTGTCTCCTATTGTACCCATTCCTTCATCTAAAAAGTTTGAAAGTTTGGGAGGTCCGCAAAAACACGCCTTCAGCTCAGAAGCTGAGGCGTGTCAAAAACGTTTGAAAAACTGGAGGCGTGTCTCCTATTGTACCCATTCCTTCATCTAAAAAGTTTGAAAGTTTGGGAGGTCCGCAAAAACACGCCTTCAGCTCAGAAGCTGAGGCGTGTCAAAAACTTTTGAAAAACTGGAGGCGTGTCTCCTATTGTACCCATTCCTTCATCTAAAAAGTTTGAAAGTTTGGGAGGTCCGCAAAAACACGCCTTCAGCTCAGAAGCTGAGGCGTGTCAAAAACGTTTGAAAAACTGGAGGCGTGTCTCCTATTGTACCCATTCCTTCATCTAAAAAGTTTGAAAGTTTGGGAGGTCCGCAAAAACACGCCTTCAGCTCAGAAGCTGAGGCGTGTCAAAAACTTTTGAAAAACTGGAGGCGTGTCTCCTATGTACCCGTTCCTTCATCTAAAAAGTTGGGTCCACAAGGCTTATCCTAGCCTCATGGATCCATCAGGTTTTTCCAAGCCATAACTATTTGTAAGCTAGACTGTATAGGTACGTTTTTAATTTTCCTTTAAAAATGTGTATAGAGCTGGCGTTTCTGATGTGTGTTGGTAGTGTGTTCCATAGTTTTGGGGCATAGTTGGCAAATGCCATACTTCCTATCCTTTTTTGGTTTCTGGGCGTGTCTAGTAAACCTGTAGTGGATGACCGTAGCGTTCTTGAGGGCAGATAACTAACTAGGGAATTTGCTATGTATTTTGGGCCTTGCTCATTAAGAGCTTTATATGTTAGGAAAGGGACCTTAAAATCAATTCTATGAGTTATTGGAAGCCAGTGCAGAGTGGCCAGGACTGGAGTGATATGTTCTCTTCTCCTTGTATGAGTTAGTAATCGAGCTGCAGAGTTTTGGATAAGCTGAAGCTTCCCAATGGTTGCTTTGGGAAGACCAGTGAACAGTGCATTACAATAGTCAAGCCGACTTGATACAAAAGCATGAATAAGTTTCTCTGCATCCTTTTTATTTACGTAAGGTCTTACTTTCGCTATGTTTCTTAGGTGGAAGAATGACGTTTTCATGGCCTTATTTATATGAGACTTAAAGGTCAGGTCTGAGTCCAAGATGACACCTAGGCTTGTAACCTCAGTCTTTACATAGGATGACAGACTCCACAGGTTTTTACAAAGCACTTCCCTTTTCGCTTTTGGGCCGATCAATAGGATTTCGGTCTTGCTTTCGTTTAATTTTAGGAAGTTATTGTTCATCCACTTGTTTATTGCTAACAGACAATTTGTAATGGACTGTATGGCTGTAGTGTTATTTGGTTCTGCGGAGATATATAGTTGTGTATCATCAGCATAACTATGGAAGCATACATTGTGGTCTCGAATGATGTCCCCGAGGGGCAGCATATATAGTGAGAAGAGTAATGGACCAAGGCAGCTTCCTTGTGCGACTCCAAAATTGCTGTTATGTTCCTCGGATACATTGTCTCCAAGCTTAACATAGAACCTTCTCCCCTTAATGTATGTTATGAGCCAATTTAGTACATGATCGGAAAAGCCAACCAGTCTTTCTAGACGACTGATCAAGATATTATGGTCAATCGTATCGAACGCTGCACTAAGGTCCAATAGGACAAGAATTGAGACTTTGCCAGCATCGGAGTTTAGCCTGAGGTCGCTAACTATTTTGGTAAGGGCAGTTTCAGTGCTGTGATTTGTTCTGAAACCTGATTGTAGTTCATCCATGATGTTATTGTCTTTGAGAAAGGAGTTTATTTGTACTGAGACTATCTTTTCTAATATCTTGCTGATAAATGGAAGGTTCGATATTGGCCTATAGCTTTTTAGTTCGTTTACATCTAAGTTTGTTTTCTTTAGTAGTGGTTTTACTACAGCTGTTTTAAATGCATCTGGAAAAGTGCCTGTTTGAAGAGACATATTTATGATTTCAAGGACATGATTTGAGACACTATCAAACACCCGCTTGAGAAATGCTGTTGGTATAGGATCGAGGCAGGAGGTGGCGGAATTACACTCAGAGACAATCTTACAGAGGTCAGGTAATGTAATACATGTGAATTCCCCCATAGTTATCTCAGGTGGGGTTTCACTCATAGCCAGATCCATATCAGCGGTAATGCTTGCTCTAATCAATGATATTTTTTCATTAAAGAAAACTGCGAACTCTTCACATTTTGTGGCTGATTGCTGCGGTATATGGGGGGGTGGTATGTTAATCAGCCGGTCAATGGTGGAAAAAAGTACCCTCGAGTTACCCATATTTTCTGAGATCATTTTGGAAAAATATTCCTTTCTCGCAAGTTGTATTGCCTTATTGTATGCGCCCATGGCGTCTTTGTATAAATTAAAGTGAGCTGTGAGTTTGAGTTTCCTCCATTTTCGCTCGGCTATCCTACATTTTCTCTTGTTATCTTTAACATTGGTTTTATTTAGCCATGGAGAGATTCTATCAGTTTTTACCTTTTTAACCTTTAGAGGGGCAACAGTATCTAACACAGTTGACAAGGTGCTGTGGAAGTTTTGCACTTGCTGATTTAAGGAGGATTCACTGCATTGGTCGTATGATTTCATCATACTAGAGAATTTTGCTTCAGCTCTAGCGTCCAGAAGCCTTCTGTGAACTAGGAATTCGCTTCTGGTCTTATGTAATATTAGGCTTGTACCATAGAACACACAATAATGGTCAGAAATTGGAATTTGTTTTACTGATATATTCTCAATGTTTAGCCCTGTTGTTATTAGTAGGTCCAGAGTGTTGCCATGTTGGTGGGTGGCCTCGTGAACATGTTGCATCAGTCCAAAACTGTCCAGTAGGTTCAGAAACTCACAACCCCTGGGGTCATCCTTTTTGTTGATATGAATATTTAGATCTCCATTAAGAATGATTCTATCATACCTGGTAATGCAGATCGATATGAGTTCTGAAAATTCCTGTATGAAGAGTGGCGAGTACCTTGGTGGTCGATACAATGTCACACATATTACTGGCATTTCTGTTTTCAATACAATAGCAAGGTATTCAAATGATAAAAATGTTCCCAGGTCAATATCATTGCACACAAATTGAGTGGAGATGATTGCTGCTATTCCTCCTCCCCTCCCACTCTGTCTGTTTGATTGATAGAATTTAAAATTGGAAGGGCAGGTCTCAATCAGTGTTGCTACACCAGTGATATTGTCTAACCATGTCTCTACTAAAAACATACAATGTACACCATGTTTTACTATGAGTTCATTTATCAGAAATGATTTTTGTTTCAGCGCTCTAACGTTGAACAGTGCTAGTTTTAGCTGTACGGGTTCTGTAGTGGGGTGTGAGATAGTCTGTGGTTGAACACTGATATTGATAAGGTTAGATTTACATATGGGACGTGATAATGAGTAATTGATTAGTCTTTTGGTGATCAGAATCGGGATGACACTCAACGTGTTTTTTTGTAGTTTAGGCTGCTTCTGTATATAGTCTACAGAGCTAGATATGGTTGGTTGTCAGGCCAGTGATGCTACACTTTGTATGACGTTATGTATTAGCACATTTACCCCTGATATGTTTGGATGGATGCCATCGGGTCTGTAATGGTCTTTCCTGGACCAGAGCAGATCAAAGTTATTTATATAGCAAAGTCCTATAGTAGTACAGTGGGTCTGTAGCCATTTGTGCAACCAGAACAGACGGCTAAATCGCTCAGATCCACGACCTATGGATGGAATGGGGCCAGACACAATGCATATTTTACCCAGGCTTTCAATAGTGAGTATTAGTGATTCAAAGTCAGATTGGAGTTTAACGGATTGTCTAGCCATTACGTCATTTGCTCCGATATGAATAATAACGGTGTGGGCGGACGGATATCTCTCGATGATTTCGGGAGTACACTCCAGTAAGTCAGTAACTTTTAAACCGGAAAAACAATACGTAATGCCGTGTGGTATTTGCAAAAACCTGGTGATGGAATCTCCGATGAGTAGGATCTCTGGCTGTTCCTGGATGCATTCCCCGTCGTAGATGGCCAGGTTTCTATGGTGAAAAGCCGCAGGAGTAGCGTCTGCATTGCTGGCGGAGTTAGACGGTTGGTCGGGCAGCAGCGCCGTGAGGAGGGGCTCATTCACAGCGGCATTTCCATCGATGACACTCGCCGTTTGAATGATCGTCCTGGTATGGGCTGCAGAGCACCGCAGACGAGGGCGTTTAAACTTTGGGGAGTCAGACCCATCGCGTGAGTCTGGGGAGCTTGGCGATGCGAGAGCAAACAGGGCAGAGCGCTTTCTGCTCCGGGGCGCAGATATACTTCCATGGTTGAGTTGTGAGCTGGAGAGGGCCGCCGTCCTGGTAGCTTCGCTTGGAGCCTGGCTAGTAGCTAGGCTAGTAGCTATCATCGGATAGTCTTTGAGCAAAGCTACACTACTAGCAGCAGGAGACGGAAGCGAAGGAGAGCCAAGGAAGCTGGAATCACTACAAAGAGGATTGAATCGGTTTGATAGTTGAGGTGATTCAAAGGGATCATATAGAGGAAGGGAGAGCTTCCGTCGGCCCCTCACCACTGTCGCCCAGGAGGGACTACCGGTGCGGCCTGCGTCCGCTTTTTCCATGCTAGCCAGCTTGGACATTAGCTCCGTTTGACGCTTGAGAAGATCCACTACTAGTATCTCGATGTTCTTCAGTTCCGTTCGCATCTCTGCGACATCTGATGTTGGAGCCATTTCCTCGGGGGAGCTCAGCACTGTGAGTACTGTAGCGTGTAGCTGTAGCTATGGCAACAACAAGCGCCGATAGCTTTAGGTCACGTCCAGTAAGAAGTCACATAAAACCAATAAATCCAACAGTATAAACGATAAGAGCAAAAGTCACAGTGATCAGTTAAGATCACTGGTTAAAAGATGGTAAAAAGAAAGAAAACAGTCTAAAGTTTGAAAGTTTGGGAGGTCCGCAAAAACACGTCCGTTCAGTAGTAAGTAACCGGAGTGTTAGGCAGAACTAAGACAGACTGTTGGGCATGCAGCTCCTGAGGAAGGCAGAAGACAAAACATTCGGCTGCACAAAAATGGAAATCATGTTGTTTTAAAATATGTCTTTTTCATTTCATTTCAAATACTTATTTAAACTCGAAAAGGCAACTGAGCTTTCGCTCGTTTACAGTCATATCGAGTGTACATACGGAAACTAACACAAAAAAGGCATATAAAATCACACAGCATATACAATCAATATAGACAACAAGGTGAGGCAAAACGTATGGATAACAAGTCAATTAAATCAAGCTTTAAGGACTGTTGGAATTCATTCCATGAGCATCATGGATCATCATAGCATGCAGATGTATCCTGTTCCGAGCAAACTCGAGGGACCTAGAGCGGGTTCCATAGGTTCCAAAATTATATTCCAATTATGTTTATGTTTATTAACCCTTTCACTGCCACACGACAAAATGGTCAACCCTTTCACTACCACACTACAGAAGGTTAACCCTTTACTATCACACTACCGACGGTAACCGTAAAGGGTTAACCTTATGTAGTGCGGCAGTGAAAGGGTTAAGATCCCCATTAGTCATCATCAACGTGTTGACTATTCTTCCTGGGGTCCTCACAGATATTACAAATATGAAACATTCAGTGTAAATCAGTCATATACAGTGTTGGGACTAACGCGTTACAGAAACGAAGTTACTTTTTGCCGCAACTAGTACTCTAACGCATTACTTTTGAAATTCAGTAACGCTACTTACGTTACTGAATGGTTTGTTAGTTCGTTACTGCGTTCTTTTTATGTAGATTCATAGCGAGCGTCCTTATTTCGCCTGCGTTTGTTTTGTTTACTGTAGACTGAAAGGCGCTATATAAAACGAAGTATTATTATTATTATTATTTCTTTCCGTAGCCTCATTCTGGTTTCGCACTTCTGATTGGCCACTGACGTTCTGAAAGAAATAGGCGCTCTCTACAGTAAACAACAAGAGGACGCTCGCTATGAATCTACATAATAAGAACGCAGTAATAATAACGAACTAACAAACCATTTAGCAACTACTTGGAGAGATAATTAATATACAACATGGAAACGAGATAAAGAACATGTTTGAAGGGCTGCTGGAGTCAACTGGACTAACGTTACATCTCGACCACCGCAGACTGGTGACGGTGAGTGCAATGTGTTCACTGAAACTCAAGATCAACGGATTTTGACTGTACTTAATCTGCCAGGGAATCTCATAATACTAATCAAACAATATAAATATAGTCCTTTCATGCACAATTGATATCCTAACTATTCTAACGTTGCAATGCTTTGATAACAACGCTGCAAGATGGTTATGAATGAATTAATGAATGGATGAATGAATGAATGAATGAAAACTTTATTTAACAGATTGCAGAATGGGTACAATACAGTACGGCTCAATACATACAATTGTTAAGGGGATGCAGACCTGAGAAAGACGTTTGTCTTGTTTCCATCAGGGTCCCCCATTTTCAATTCATATAGACATTTATGACATACACAACATACATGACATTTATGGCATAGGGACATATAGGTATTTAGTACTGATACATTTGTGACATAAGCGGTATTCAAATATACAGTACTGTTACCCCTAGATCCTGACAGAGTATATACATATGATGGGGAGGGGACTGTACATTAGGAGGGGGTGGGTGGGTGGGAGAGAAATATACATACAGCGGGGAGGGAATATATAATGAAACGCTCTAGACCACATTGCTTAGCAGAGTTCGGTGATGTGAATGGAAACTGTCAAGTTGATCAACCGATTTTGAGTATATGGGGCATGGGACTTGAGCAATTTATTTTTTTAATTTTTTTTTAAATAACTAAATAGTTACTTTTCACAGTAACTCATTACTTTTGGGTGTAAGTAACTAGTACAGTAACGAAGTTACTTTGAAATGAAGTAACTAGTAAAGTAACTGAGTTACTATTTTTCAGTAACTAGCACAACACTGGTCATATATCACATACATAATCAATAGAAAATAAAACAAAAGGTCATAGGTGAATTTCACCATACATTTAAAAAAAAAAAAAAAAAAAACACAAAGTAAACAGAAGACGTTTGGATAACATGGCTGCAGCTACACTCATGCATGATATATATTGATTTCCTTCTGGATTATGATGTAGTATAAGGAGGTAGCTTACCAATAAGGGCCTTACAAATTTACAAATACCAGTGTTTGTTGCGCCTCTCGGAAGAGGGATGAACATTTCTGTGTGGTTCATATACTACATTATAGGGAGGTGTAGTGACTACACCTCCCTATAGTGGTTACGTCATTGCCGTTTTTCGTGTTCCACCCTCTGTCCAACCCAATGCATTTCCCCATTGCCCATTTCTATATCGTCTCGTTTAAAACAAATAAAGCATTAACATTGGCATGGTGTAGGGCGGCTGCGTGGCGCAGTGGGCACGGCGCTCGCCACTAACGCAGGAGATGCTGGTATCGAGCCCAGCTCTCGGCGTTGCTACCGTCGTCATACTAACACAATTGGCAAGTGTTAGAGGGTGGGAAAGCCGGTGGGTGGGGATTGGACGTTGTGGACAGCGACTCCTGCAGGTCGGTTGGGTGACGCCTGTACAGCAGAAACAGGAAGTATCGGGGGCAGCGTGAGCCTCCCACGCGTTACTCCTCGCCACTGAGAGTTCGAGCTGCTGCGGTGAAAAGATGCGACAGGCTGCCTCCTCGTGTACCGGAGGGGACACGTGATGCAAGGCTTCTATCCTCACTACAGCCGACCAGTGGGAGGCATAGTCTAGCAACGTTCAAGACAGGGGAGGGAAGAATTGGGATGGGAGAAAAATAGAAAAATAAGGAGAAAAAGTGGATGAAAAAAAAACATTGGCATGGTGTACCTTTCTGTGCTTATTCATCCACAATCTATAGCTCAACATGAAAATATTCGCAATTAATCATTAAAAAAAATCGCCACATTTTATTTCAATCAAAAATGCTTAATCAATAATGTTAGTGATAGAAGGGAACTCATTTTGTGCAAAAGTGGAACGTTTTTCAAATTCCACGCGGCAGGATTGTTACAATAGTGTTATGGTTTGACACCGACCCCAAACGCTAACGACACAAGAGAGTTGGATTCAGAGTTGCCAAATACGAGGGCTTGTTTATTTGATAATAGGAATAAGTGAAACAGGGAAAGCAGGTCAACAAGAACAGGTACAATGAACAAGGGGCAAAGTTCTGCTGCTCTGCAGCTTCTCCCGGAAGGGTAGTCTTGGGAAGCAGGAGCAGACCTCTGTACCGCTCTGCAGACTCTCACGGCGGACCTCTCCGATGTTGTGTAAGACCGAGAGAGGGAGAGAGGGAACGGGTCAGTGACAGAGCAGACTTGAAAACGAGCTGGAGGACAGGGTGTTATATTCTTCGTGTTAAACAACACAGTGATGTGCAATATTCCAAAAACAGCCCAAGTGAATATCTTCATGTAAACACACAGTGAGCAAAAATCCAAACACCGTCCAAATGTGAAATACTATCTTCGTGTAAACACACAGTGAGCAAAAATCCAAACACAGTCCAAATGTGAAACAATATCTTTGTGTAAATACACAGTGAGCAAAAATCCAAACACAGTCCAAATGTGAAATAATATCTTCGTGTCAATACACAGTGGGAGGTGGAAGATCCCCAAAATATTATTCCAATATGGAAAGAGTAAAAACGATAACGGCTGGGTGAGTGACTGTCTGACAAAAAGGTGGTAGACTTCAGTGTAAAGGTTTACACACGAAAATCGGAAATAGGTCAAGACAGTCAATCTAGAAAAACTCACCCAGACGAGCTGCGTAAAGGAACAGGAACAACAGTGGAGGCGAGCGCGCGCCACGGAGCAGGTATCCAAGCGAAGGCTTCTAGGAATTCCTGGAGAATAGCACAGTGAAACAGAAGCAACGGGGAAAAACATCCAGCGACAAATCAAGACGAACCAACCACTTAGGGTGGGGAAAACGGGGTATAAATAATGAGGGATCGATTGATTGAAAGGCAGTGACAGCTGGGGAATGTGATTGAAAAGCGTGGGGAAGTGAGGGAACCAATCAGCGACGTCTCAGATGACGTCAGCGGGGAGAAACGTGTGAACGAGGGAATTGAAATACTTGACAGAAAAAATGAATGAAAACAAAGCGAGGGTGGTTAAAGGAACAGAACGAGTGAGAAGGCAAGGACAGAAACCTCACAGTACCCCCCCCTCAACGGGAGCCGCCCGGCGACCAGGCCGACCCGGCTCGTCAGGATGGGCCCGATGGAAGTCGGTGATCAAGCCGGGATCCACGATGAGCTGCCGGGAGACCCAGCTACGCTCCTCAGGGCCGTAACCCTCCCAGTCCACCAGGTATTGGAATCCCCGGCCCCGCCGACGAACGCCCATCAACCGGCGGACCTGCCACTGGGGGTGACCATCCACTAGCACAGGAGGCGGTGGATCAGGAGCCGGAGGCATAAGGGGACTGAGGGAGACGGGCTTAACCCGGGAGACATGGAACACGGGGTGGATGTGCATGGATGCAGGAAGCTTCAGGCGCAGGGCCGCCGGACTGAGTACCTTCAGGACCTCGAAAGGACCGACGAAGCGAGGGTTGAGCTTCTTGGCCGAGGACCGTAGCGGGAGGTCCTTCGCGGAGAGCCACACCCTCTGCCCAGGGCGGTAAGTCGGCGCGGGAACCCGGCGCCGGTCGGCACCACGACAGGCGCGCTCAGATGTCCGGAGCAGCGCGGTCCTGGTGATCTCCCAAACGCGACGGCAGCGGTCGAGGTGGACCTGCACGGAGGGAACTGCCACTTCCGTCTCCAGTGCGGGAAAAAGAGGGGGCTGGTAGCCTAGGGAGGCCTCAAAGGGGGAGAGGCCGGTGGCGGAACTGACCATTGAGTTGATCGAGTATTCAACCCAGGGAAGGAAACGACTCCAGGATGCCGGCCTCTCGGCTGCCACACACCGAAGAGCAGACTCCACGCTCTGGTTCATCCTCTCCGTCTGCCCGTTTGTCTGGGGATGGTAGCCGGAGGAGAGACTGACCGTTGCCCCCAATCCCTTGCAGAAAGCCCGCCAAACCTGGGAGGTGAACTGGGGCCCCCGGTCAGAGACAATGTCCTGGGGGAAACCGTGAAGGCGGAACACGTGGTGCGTCAGGAGGTCCGCCGTCTCGGCTGCTGAGGGAAGCTTGGAGAGGGCCACGAGGTGGACCCCCTTGCTGAATCGATCCACCACGGTCAGAAGGCAGGTGTTCCCCTGGGAGGAGGGTAGTCCAGTGACGAAGTCGAGCGCCACATGTGACCACGGACGGCTTGGAACGGGAAGTGGCTGCAAGAGCCCGGAGGGTGCCTGGTGAGAGGCCTTGCTGCGGGCACAGACCGCGCAGGCCAATACGAACTCCTTGACGTCGTTTCGCATGGTGGGCCACCAGAAACGACGAGCCAGGAAGGAGAACGTGCGATGGACGCCTGGGTGGCAGGCGAACCGGCTGGTATGGCCCCACAGCAGTACCTGGGACCGGACAGAGTCAGGGACGAAGAGACGGCTCCTAGGGACGTTGCTTGGAGCACGTTGGAAGCGTAGGGCACGCCTCACCACACCCTCGATGCCCAAGGAGATGGCTCCAACCACTCGGGCCTCCGGGATGATGGGAGATGGGTCCTCAGAGGGTGGAGCCCCCTTGGAGTGCATCCGGGACAGGGAGTCGGCCTTCGTGTTGCGGGAACCGGGGCGGAAGGTCAGCGAGAAGTCGAACCGACTGAGGAAACTGGCCCATCTCGCCTGCCGACCGTTGAGGCGCCTGGAAGCGCGGATGAACGTTAGGTTCTTGTGGTCCGTCCAGATGGTAAAAGGCTCCTCGGCACCCTCTAGCCAATGACGCCACTCCTCCAGAGCCGCCACGACCGCCAGTAGCTCCCGATTGCCGGTGTCGTAGTTCCTCTCGGCGGGGAGGAAGCGACGCGAGTAGAAGGCGCAAGGATGTACCTTCTGGTCGGAAGGAGAACGCTGGGATAGGACAGCGCCCAGGCCAGAATCCGAGGCGTCCACCTCCACGATGAACTGTCTCTTGGGGTCAGGGTGGAGCAGGATAGGAGCGGAAGTGAACCTTCTCTTGAGGGAGCGGAACGCAGCGCATGCCGCTGGGGACCAGTCGAACGGCAGAGCGGGGGAGGTCAGCTTGGTAAGAGGCTCCGCCACTTGGCTGTAGTTCCGGATGAACCTTCGGTAGAAGTTTGCGAACCCGAGGAAACTCTGTAGCTCCTTCCGAGTGGTGGGTTCCGGCCAATCCTCCACAGCCTGGATCTTGCGAGGATCCGCTCGGGTCAAGCCCTTCTCCACGATGAAGCCCAGGTAGTCGACGGAGTTGGAGTGGAAACGGCACTTCTCCGCCTTGACGAAGAGCCGATTGTGGAGGAGGCGCTCCAGCACCCGGCGGACATGCAGGATGTGTTCCTCGAGGGTCCTGGAAAAGATAAGAATGTCGTCCAGGTACACCACCACGAACACCTCCAGCATGTCACGGAGGACATCGTTCATGAGTGCCTGGAATACCGCCGGGGCGTTGGTGAGACCGAACGGCATCACAAGGTACTCATAGTGGCCCCTGGGGGTCTTGAAGGCGGTCTTCCATTCATCGCCCTCACGGATACGGACAAGATGATAGGCACTTCGGAGATCCAGCTTGGTGAAGAACGAGGCCTGGGTCAGTGGCTCGAAGGTGGAGCTCATGAGAGGTAGGGGGTATTTGTTCTTGATGGTGATCTCGTTGAGCTGACGATAGTCGATGCAGGGTCGCAGGT
This sequence comes from Notolepis coatsorum, assembly GCF_963971535.1. Classification (NCBI taxonomy): domain Eukaryota; kingdom Metazoa; phylum Chordata; class Actinopteri; order Aulopiformes; family Paralepididae; genus Notolepis; species Notolepis coatsorum. Next base: position 26,846,595 of record NC_140175.1, on the reverse strand, counting down.
CCCCATCCTTCTTTCCAACAAAGAAGAACCCGGCCGCCACCGGGGAGGAGGAAGGCCGAATGAGTCCTGCTTCCAATGACTCAGAGATGTAGAGATCCATCGCCTTCTTCTCCGGGGCAGTCAGACTGTAGAGGCGGCTGCCGGGAAGGGGAGCCCCTTGGCGGAGGTTGATGGCGCAGTCATAGGGGCGGTGAGGTGGAAGGGACTGAGCCCTGGTCTTACTGAATACCTCCATGAGGTCGTGGTACTCGGGAGGAACGGACGAGGGATCCGGGGGCAACTCACCAGCCGGTCTCCGGGGCGGGGGACAAGACGCCGCCTGTAGACAGCGGGCGTGACAGGAGGAGCTCCAGCCCCTGATGGTACCGGAGGCCCAGGCGATGTGGGGCTCGTGCAGCGCGAGCCAGGGCCTACCCAGGACCACCGGGACAAGGGGGGATTGGGTAATGAGGAACTGGATCCTCTCTACGTGGTTCCCAGCAATGGTCAGCAAGACTGGGCCGGTCCGTTGAGAGATGTCGGCCAGGCGGTGTTGGTCCAACAAAAAGATCTCCAAGGGCCTCACAAGGGCCTCAAGAGGTATGTTGGCTTGGGTGGCAAACTCGAAGTCGAGGAAGTTCTCGTCTGCCCCAGAGTCGATGAGGGCCTCCACCGTGGCACGTTGGTCCCCCCAGGCCAGGGTGACGCTCAACAGATGGTCAGGTGGTGCGCGGCGCTGGGAATGGGAAAAACGGCTCACCAGGATCTCCCGGGGTCTTGGTGAGCCCGATCTTTTGGCCGGATAGGGCAGTCGGCGAGAAAGTGTCCCGTACCTCCGCAGTAGAGGCAGAGATCGGACCTGAGCCTTGCCTGACGCACCACCTGGCTCAGACGAGAGCGTCCCAGTGGTATGGGTTCCTCCTCGCGCACCGGACGGGGAAGCCTGTTACCATCAGTAGTGTTGGGGACGGGGCGTCCAGGAGTCCGGGGTGCTTCAGGAGGTGACAGTCGGGTCCTCTCGCGCCTTCTCTCCAGGAGGCGTCCGTCAATACGGATGACAAGGCTAAACAGCTCCTCGAGGGAGTCGGGCACCTCCCTGGTAGCGAGCTGGTCCCGGACTGCGTCACTGAGCCCCCTAATGAAGGTTAGGCGAAGAGCAGGTTCGTTCCATCCACTCTCCACCGCCGCCAGTCGGAACTCCATGACATAGTCCGTCACCCTGCTGCTCCCTTGTCGGAAGGTCCCCAACCGGGCTCCAGGGTCCAGACCTCGGGCTGGATGATGGAACACTCTGCGGAGCTCCGCCACGAAGTCTGGGTAGGAGAACAAAAAATCTGCTTCCATTGCCCAGGAGGAAGTGACCCACTGGGCAGCATGGCCTGAAAGTAGGTTGGTTATATAAGCCACTCGGGACCCATGAGCAGAAAAACGGCTTGGTTGATGACGGAAAACCAACTCACATTGCATGATGAATGTGGCACACTCCTCGGGATTACCGTCGAACAGCCGTGGGACGGAGAGAAGGGGTTCCCGAGGAGCGAGATCAGCTGGGGCTGCGGGGAATGTTCCTGAAGGGTGTGAGAGATGAAAAGAATTAACGGCGTCGCCCAGCGAGTTAAGCTGGGCGAGAATCTCGGACTGTTGTCCCGCCATAGCGGCCATTGAACCCTGCATAGGCAGGACCTGGTCCCTGAGGTCCTGCACCGCAGCCGCAGCCCGCTCTAGTTGGAGACCATGATCCCTGGTCAACTCGACTTGAAATGCAAGTGCGGTTCTGACCCCCTCTGTGTCGGCTGGGGTCGTCATGGTTGGTTCGTAATGTTATGGTTTGACACCGACCCCAAACGCTAACGACACAAGAGAGTTGGATTCAGAGTTGCCAAATACGAGGGCTTGTTTATTTGATAATAGGAATAAGTGAAACAGGGAAAGCAGGTCAACAAGAACAGGTACAATGAACAAGGGGCAAAGTTCTGCTGCTCTGCAGCTTCTCCCGGAAGGGTAGTCTTGGGAAGCAGGAGCAGACCTCTGTACCGCTCTGCAGACTCTCACGGCGGACCTCTCAGATGTTGTGTAAGACCGAGAGAGGGAGAGAGGGAACGGGTCAGTGACAGAGCAGACTTGAAAACGAGCTGGAGGACAGGGTGTTATATTCTTCGTGTTAAACAACACAGTGATGTGCAATATTCCAAAAACAGCCCAAGTGAATATCTTCATGTAAACACACAGTGAGCAAAAATCCAAACACCGTCCAAATGTGAAATACTATCTTCGTGTAAACACACAGTGAGCAAAAATCCAAACACAGTCCAAATGTGAAACAATATCTTCGTGTAAATACACAGTGAGCAAAAATCCAAACACAGTCCAAATGTGAAATAATATCTTCGTGTCAATACACAGTGGGAGGTGGAAGATCCCCAAAATATTATTCCAATATGGAAAGAGTAAAAACGATAACGGCTGGGTGAGTGACTGTCTGACAAAAAGGTGGTAGACTTCAGTGTAAAGGTTTACACACGAAAATCGGAAATAGGTCAAGACAGTCAATCTAGAAAAACTCACCCAGACGAGCTGCGTAAAGGAACAGGAACAACAGTGGAGGCGAGCGCGCGCCACGGAGCAGGTATCCAAGCGAAGGCTTCTAGGAATTCCTGGAGAATAGCACAGTGAAACAGAAGCAACGGGGAAAAACATCCAGCGACAAATCAAGACGAACCAACCACTTAGGGTGGGGAAAACGGGGTATAAATAATGAGGGATCGATTGATTGAAAGGCAGTGACAGCTGGGGAATGTGATTGAAAAGCGTGGGGAAGTGAGGGAACCAATCAGCGACGTCTCAGATGACGTCAGCGGGGAGAAACGTGTGAACGAGGGAATTGAAATACTTGACAGAAAAAATGAATGAAAACAAAGCGAGGGTGGTTAAAGGAACAGAACGAGTGAGAAGGCAAGGACAGAAACCTCACAAATAGCCTATAATCCATTTTCCCAATGATAAATCCCTATACGGGTGGAACAACCAGTGACGTCAGACTACACCTCCCTATAGCCTATAAAGGAGCTACCCATGTACAGTAAGTACTGTAGTAAAGAGACTTAAATGAACAGTCAAGAGTACACGCTGTCAATCACAGTATGAGCCGTGTGCCAGATTCCTGCCTTTTAAATACAGAGGTACATGAGACTGGATCTAAAAAAGGGGACTGTATCGTTCCTCTTCACTGCGCATGGAAATAGTTTAATGAATTTATTCCTATACACAGTATGAGAAATTTACTTCCCCCTCTGAATGCTTGACATGGATGGCCTGACTTGCGTTTTTGTACCGAGGCACATTTCAGTCGCAAATCTGCGTCGTCTCGGGGTATTGTAATGAGGAAAACTGTCCTCACTTTGTACATCTGACCTCAGTAAATCACCGCTAGAGACGGCTCCATCTGTAATGTTTTGACACAAGGAGAGGCTTTAGTGGTGATAATTCACTGTGTACAGTATGACAACACAGCAGCTCTACAGTCTGGTGCTCTCTGTTAACCCTTTCACTGCCACACTACAGAAGGTTAACCCTTTCACTACCACACTACAGGCCGTCTGTAGTGTGGTAGTGAAGGGGTTAACCTTCTGTAGTGAAAGGGTTAACCTTCTGTAGTGTGGCAGTGAAAGGGTTAACCTTATGTAGTGTGGCAGAGAAAGGGTTAACCATTTGTCGTGTGGCAGTGAAAGGTTCTGTATTGTCGCAGTGAAAGGGTTAACCCTTTGGTAGTGTGGTAGTGAAAGTGTTAAAACCTCGCCTTCACATTGACTCAACAACTCTTCAGTACTCAATAATGCATGCTTATACAAACAGAGTTGTTAATGGTAAATGGACCCCATTTATACAGCGCTTTTATCCAAAGCACTTCACAACACCTCACATTCACCCATTCACTCACCATGCGAGGTGCCGACCTGCTCATCGGGAGCAATTAGGGGGTTAAGTGGGTCAAGGACACTTCGACACACTGCCGGGAGGAGCCGGAATCTAACCGGGAACCTTCTGATTACCAGATGACGCGCTCTACCTCCTGAGCCACTGTCGCCCCACCATTGTTGATTTGCGGTTCTCCGTTCCCTCCAGCCATCCTACCGGATTCTGGCCTGACTCAGTGCATCTCAGCGGGCATGTCTTTCACACACACACCCCCCTTCCCTCCTTTCCCCCTCCCTCTATCCGTTAACCCTTTCACTACCATGCTATCATTCCTGATGAATAGTCAAGTTTTAGTCAACTGTCAGAATGCAGGTAGGTGAATTCCAATGGTTGAAGGCAATCACAGAGACAGAGAGTGTTTACTCTTGAACAGGTTCGACTTTAATAGTAAGAACACAGAGTAAATTCTAAGAGAGAACAAGTGCTAAAAGCACAAGTGTAAGATAAGGTAAATGGGAGCTTATTGGAGGTCCACAGTAGAACCGTCCGCGTTATCCCCGAACGCAATTAGTGAAGACCTGACAATGGACAAGCAGAAGAGAGGTATGTTAAATAGAGACCAAATACCAACATTCCACACACACCCCCGTGACAGCCAATCAGGAACCACCCCTAAGTGACAGCACTAATTGACAGGGAAATGACAGGTGACAAGCCCAGTGACATATGCCAGGAATGTGGGTGGTCACCGACCGAGGTCGGTGTCCAGAACGTAACAGTACCCTCCCCCGACGAACGGCACCAGACGTTCACCTAGGAGCCTCGGGATTCAGCCGCCGGAAATCAACGATCAGACTGGGATCTAAAATATCCCTTTGAGGCACCCAAGAACGCTCTTCTATCCCGTACCCCTCCCAATCCACCAAGAATTGAAACCCCCTACCCCTCCGCCTACAACCCAGTATCCTCCGCACCGTGTAAATGGGTTGACCGCCAATAAACCGGGGCGGAGGAACCACAGGCAGTGGCGGGGCCAAGGGCGATGAGAGGAATGGCTTCAACAGGGACACATGAAACGTCGGATGAACCCTCATAGAGCTCGGAAGTCGTAACTTGTAAGCCACTGGATTAACCCGATGAATCACTTTAAATGGTCCTATAAAGCGAGGAGCCAGCTTCTTGGATTCCACCCGGAGAGGGAGATCCCGGGTGGAAAGCCAAACCCGCTGCCCTGGACGGTAAACTGGAGCCGGACGACGCTTACGGTTAGCCTGCCGTTGGGTACTAACCGAAACCTTCTGTAGCGCCTTCCGAACCTGTTTCCACGTCCTGCGACAGCGAGCCACATGTGCCTGGGCCGAGGGCACCTCCGCCTCCTGCTCCTGCTCGGGAAACAGAGGAGGTTGAAAACCATACTGGCACTGAAAGGGAGACATACCGGTAGAAGAGGAGAGAAGGGTATTATGCGCGTACTCAGCCCAAGCCAACCTCCTACTCCACGTTGCCGGACTACCGGCAACGTAACACCTCAAGACCCCCTCCAAATCCTGGTTGACCCTCTCCGTCTGTCCGTTCGACTGTGGATGGAACCCAGACGACAGACTGACAGAGGCGCCGAGGCCGGCGGCAAACGCCTTCCAGAACCTGGAGGCGAACTGAGGACCCCGGTCCGACACGATATCTACTGGCAGCCCGTGGACCCGAAAGACATGCTGTATAATTAAATCAGCAGTCTCCCGGGCCGAAGGAAGCTTGGGGAGAGGGACAAAGTGAGCCGCCTTAGAGAACCGATCCACCACCACCAAAATGGTGGTGAACCCGTCCGAAAGGGGAAGACCAGAAATAAAGTCCAGAGATATGTGTGACCAGGGTCGTTTAGGAATAGGAAGTGGTCGGAGGAGACCCGCCGGTGCCCGTCGAGAGGTCTTACTACGTGCGCACACCGGACAGGCCGCCACAAAGGAACGCGTATCCCCCTCCACTGTCGGCCACCAGAACCTCCTACGGATAAATTCCAGGGTCCTGGTTGCCCCTGGGTGGCTGGTGAGGGATGACGCATGTGCCCACTGTAGCAAGCGTGAGCGCGCCACCTTGGGAACATACGACCGTCCCGGAGGACCCCCACCAGGATCGGGCTCCCGCATTAGCGCCGACCTTACCACCTTCTCTATGCCCCAAGACACGGGTGCCAAAATCAAGGCCGGTGGAATAATGGGATGGGGCTGCTCCTCCCGCCCAGGAAGATCAAACTGGCGCGACAACGCGTCAGGTTTGATATTCTTGGAGCCGGGTCTATAGGAGATGGTATATCGAAATCGTGTGAAGAACAACGTCCACCTGGCCTGGCGAGCGTTAAGGCGTTTAGCCCCTTGGATGTAAGCCAAGTTCTTATGGTCAGTCCAAATAATGAAAGGATGTGCCGCCCCCTCCAACCAATGTCTCCACTCCTCCAGTGCCAATTTGATCGCCAATAACTCCCGATTACCCACGTCGTAATTACGCTCGGCTGGTGACAGACGGCGAGAAAAAAAAGCACACGGGTGCACTTTCCCATCCTTTAAGCATCTCTGAGAGAGCACCCCCCCCACCGCGACGTCAGAGGCATCCACCTCCACAATGAACGGAACCTCCGCGTCATGGCGGATCAATACAGGAGCGGATGTAAAACGACGTTTAAGATCGCAGAAGGCCGACTCAGCCCTAGGCGACCATTCAAAGCCAGGGAGAGAGGCCTTAGTGAGAGCTGTTAAGGGATTGGCTAAGGCGCTAAAATTGCGAATAAAGCGCCTGTAAAAATTTGCAAAGCCCAAAAACCGTTGTAACCCCTTGAGCGACGAAGGCCGTGGCCAGTCCAAAACTGCACTCACCTTGGCTGGATCCATGCGCAGATCGCCCTTCGTCAACACAAAGCCCAGGAAGGACACGGTGTCCGTGTGAAACACACACTTCTCAGCCTTAACGAATAGTTGATGCTTGAGGAGACGGTCTAGCACCTCCCGAACGTGCATTTGGTGTTGCACCATATCGCGAGAAAAAATCAGGATATCATCTAAGTAGACAAACACCGACACCCCAATCAAGTCTCGCAGCACGTCGTTAACCAGGGCTTGGAAGACTGCCGGAGCATTAGCCAAACCAAAGGGCATGACCAAATACTCATAGTGCCCATTGGGTGTGTTAAATGCAGTCTTCCACTCGTCTCCCTCTCTAATCCTGACCAGGTTGTATGCATTACGTAAGTTAAGTTTAGAAAAGACCTGTGCCCCCTGTAAGCACTCAAAGGCCGTGTCCATGAGGGGTAAAGGATATCGGTTCTTGATGGAAACGTCATTCAATCCCCTATAATCAATGCATGGGCGCTGATCCCCATCCTTTTTATCAACAAAAAAGAAGCCAGCGCCGGCAGGGGAAGTGGAAGGGCGTATGTGCCCCGCAAGCAATGCCTCCTCAATGTAGGTGTTCATGGCCAAGGTTTCGGGGCGTGAGAGAGAGAACATTCGCCCGCGAGGCGGGGAGGTACCGGGTAGAAGATTAATGGGACAGTCGTATGATCTATGAGGCGGAAGTGCTTTAGCACGCGTTTTGCTAAAAACGTCCGCCAGGTCCCAATAGATCTCAGGCACCCCTATTAAATCGGGATTAGAGGGTAGATCAGAATCTGCCACGCTCCCCACCATCCTGGAGAAAGAGGGAGGAGACAAAAGAGAAGAGGGGGGGGGAGACAAGGGTTTGGGCAAACTCCCGCTGACGATCGACTTGACGTCGGCCGCCGTTGAGAGTTCGCCCGTGCTCCAATTAATGACACGAACACATGACGACAACCAGGGATGACCCAACACCATGACAGAATAGGGGGAAAAGATGACAAAAAAAGTAACCCATTCCCACTCCCCACCCTCCACCCGGATGTGTAAGGGAACTGTGCGCTGGGTGACGCTCCCACTGCCCAGGGGCCGACCGTCCAGGGCATAGACTGGTAAGGGAACCCCTAAGTCCTCCACCGGGGTTCCCCACTCCTTCACCAATCCCACGTGAATAAAATTGCCCGCCGCCCCTGAGTCAATGAGAGCCTTAGTTCCCCTAATGTCACCCCCACAGTTGATCGCCACCTCAAAAAATGTGCGAGAATCCGTGGTTTTGGCAGGAATGAGCCCACCTGCTGGCGCCCTCTCGAGGCCCGACGGCGCACCTTCCATCCCCGATTGGCGCCGAGCCGATACAGCCTGGACCCGACAGCTGCCGAAGCGGTGACCGGTGCGGCCGCACCGGAAGCAGCGTCGCTCTTTGATGAAGCGCTGCCTCTCGTCGTCCGAGAGCGACAGCGCTCCAAGCTGCATGGATTCATCACCCAGTGGCCCACTCGTGTAATGCATGGAATTATCAACACCAGGAGAAGAAGGAAAACATACCTGGGGCTGGGTGTTGTTGACATGCTCCTTCTCCCTCTCCCGGTGCCGATTATCCATCTTGATGGTGGTGTTGATCAGCACTTCCAGCTGCTCGGGGATCTCACGCGCGGAGAGAGCATCTCGCATCCGCGCTGAGAGTCCCCTGACGAACAGAACCACGCAGACGTTCTCCGCCCAAGCTGTCTCCCGAGCCAAGATCCTAAATTTGATAGCATAAGCTGCGACAGTGCGGAGGCCCTGCCGGCAGTCGAGAAGACGACCACCAGCCTCGAAGATCGAGAGTACCCGGGAAGTATCGAATACTCTTCTCAATTCCCGGGTAAAGGCGTCCAGACTGTCGCAGATTATCGCCCCTGCCTCTAATTCCGCCGTAGCCCAGGAGAGAGCTTCGCCGGTGAGCAGTGTGATAATATACGCTACCTGCGCTGTCTCCGATGGAAATGATCGTGGTTGCAGCCGGAAAACGAGTAGGCACTGGGTGATGAATTCCCGACAACCATCCGGTGATCCGTCATAGCGAGCGGGCGCCTGCAGATGTGGTTCGCGGGACCGCTCCTGGACCCCGAACCCCCCCCGACTTTCCTCTGCGTGGAGCGCTGCTTCCCCCGCCGCCGACTGCACACCAGCCACTCCTTCTTGGGCTTGTCGAGCTGTGGCCAACGCCGACTGCGCCACCGCTTGGGATGATCCGACGACGCCATTGAGTCGGATTAACTCGGCGCTGACCAGCTGCTGATGTTCCTCCATCCGTGTCTGGGCTGCTCCCTGCGTCCGGAGCATCTCCATGATGGCCTCCATGGAATTCTGATGGTCAGGTCTTCTGTCAGAATGCAGGTAGGTGAATTCCAATGGTTGAAGGCAATCACAGAGACAGAGAGTGTTTACTCTTGAACAGGTTCGACTTTAATAGTAAGAACACAGAGTAAATTCTAAGAGAGAACAAGTGCTAAAAGCACAAGTGTAAGATAAGGTAAATGGGAGCTTATTGGAGGTCCACAGTAGAACCGTCCGCGTTATCCCCGAACGCAATTAGTGAAGACCTGACAATGGACAAGCAGAAGAGAGGCATGTTAAATAGAGACCAAATACCAACATTCCACACACACCCCCGTGACAGCCAATCAGGAACCACCCCTAAGTGACAGCACTAATTGACAGGGAAATGACAGGTGACAAGCCCAGTGACATATGCCAGGAATGTGGGTGGTCACCGACCGAGGTCGGTGTCCAGAACGTAACAGTCAACTACAGGTCTGAGCATTTTCTTTTTAGTCTTTTTTGTTTAGTTTCGATTTAGTCTTTTTTGTTTAGTCTCGCCACTCAGTTACAGCCTCATAAGTTGGCGTGAGGTTTTTCTAAACAAAAAAAGCTAACGTTAGTGCTAGCTGGTTAGACTTATGTAAGCTATTGAATGTGTTCTATTGTGGGAGATCAACATAATGTAGCGATCCATCATGCAGTAATGTAGGGAAGAAAGAGGAGAGTTTCCTTTTCTGTATTCCTTTATTTCCAGCTCAATATGTTGGTACTTCCCTTCTCATACACAACACAGCTACCTGCTAATACGCTAGCTTCACAACAACAATGTAACATCCGGTCCGTCCTCCATATCTCCCGGGGGGAAACAACACCCCCCAGCATAACAGTGGTGCCCCTAAGACCATACAACTAGAGCGACACACAAAACCCCAGAACATTACAATAATTCACCCACGTATTTTGAAAACTACATTTTGTGTCGTCGTTTTTGGTCAACGACATTGCATGAATAATTTCGTCACGTCAGTGTCACATGATCTCCATTAACGTGACGTCTCGT